>NW_010433088.1:46258-66530 GCF_000710305.1 Buceros rhinoceros silvestris
GAAAGAGTGGTTTTAAAAAATTTGCCTCCCCCTCAAGCAGTGCCAATACAAAGCTCTGGAGATAATGAGAGATGTGTGGACGCAGACAGGAAAGAACGGTGATCACACATTTGCGTAGAATCACAGCTGGGGAGAGGCTTTACCGTATCAGCTACATTTATTACCTCTCATAAAATTATGGAACTGCATAAGTGGACTTGGAAAGCAAATAATCATGGAATTATATAACCTATTAAACACGCAGGAATCTCAAATTCTTAGTTAAAAACGAAATATATAAAAAACTTGTGGTTTACAATTCATGGAAATATCTATAGTATCTACTATGATTAAATTTGATATTCAATTGACATGACTCAAATTCATTGACAAAGGAATTTTAAAAACACAAACTGAAGTTTCATCTGACCAAAAATTCACAGGCAATTAATTTTTAAGCAATATATTTATATTTCATTTGTTGATGTTTCATTCTGCAGCAGAAGGATAACTGCAAGTACAGTGAATGAATACTGAAATAATATAAAGGGGAACAGTTTTTCTCCTTATGAAGGAGTAACATCACTTTTAAAAAACAATCTTTCAGCCAAATATATTTCATAAGATTAAAGGGATAAGATTTGCAAAATTCTGTGCTGAGACCAGATAATGAAAACACATAACTTCCATTTAAGACACTATTTGAATGATATTGTGTCTTTTAAAGCAGCCACTTTGCTAAAATACCTCACATGCTCTTCCAATTAAATTCCATATATTCTATTAAGCAGCTATTAAAATGGTAAAAGAATGTGTAATTTCATAGGGCACATTTCTCCTTTTTCATGAAATCTATGTCCCTCTCATAGGAGATAATCAGTTAATTTCCTTTTTTCTCTCAATCATTTGAGAAATTAGGTAATAGGTTGTTTGCAAGCTTTTATAATGACCTCTTAACCCAGAATTCAACAGTTCAAACTCACTAAATAGTTGTATGTCTAAATATCACATGATATTGCTTGTTTCCTAAATGAATAATATAATCCGTATATACAAAAATAATGACTAAAAAAAATCCCTGAGGCTTCAATCTCCCAGGAAGAATATGAATAATATAAGACACAGCAGGCTATACTTTTTTTCCTTTTGCAAGAACTTCCAGTCTAACTTCATAAGTGGGTTCTATGTTAAAATAATAATAAAATACATTAAGTTACAGATTAATGGGAACGGAATGAGGAGAATTGTATAGCTTATATTTATTAATGGCTATTTAACAGATTTTCAATTCAATTTTTCTCTCGTCACATTCATTTCAAGAACGCGGTATTTTTCTCCTTAACTCCTTAACGTGTCACTAGCTGCAAGCATTACTCGTGACACACAGTGGTATAAATGAGGCAAAATCAGTATTCTGGCTCATGAAAGATGGGGAACCTTTATTTTTGGCACAACCGATGTGGGAGGGCATGTAAATACCGCAGGATACTGTTACGTGCACCTTTGTCACCTCAAACCACAAACGGTGCTATTTAATGAACTTGTCAGCTGGGTGATGCAAGGTCTCCGAAGTTCCTCTCTCTTCTCTGCATTTGTTGTCAGTCATACAATCCATTCACCAACTGCTTGTGTGCCTCAATTCACAGTTACAGAACCAAACAATAATATACTGGGTTTGCTGCACCTCTGCTGATGTCTCTAGGCTGGAGCTTCAGCTACTGGCAGCTGGAATAGCGTGGAGGGAACGTATCACCAATCAGGTCTCTTCTACAACAAGGGAATCCTACCTCACTAACGAGTATTCCTCATTACTACACAGCTCTCATGTTATACACACACAGCATCTGCCTAAGCTTTTACCTACTGCCTTTTGAGGACCTGAATGGTTTTTAGAGGAGGAGGACGGAAAGGAGAGAAAGGTCAAAAATACCTTCCCAAGCTATTCCTAAAGAGTTTAAGCTCAACTCCTATTCAGTCTCACCCAACATTTAACAGCATTATCTTCAGTAACAAAACTGTACAGGAGTGGACAGATTAATTCTGTCCTAATTTTAAAAATAATTTCTTTAGACTCCTTCTTCATACACACTAGAGGGCAGCTTCCATACACTTGGCCAAAGAGGACTCTCGTTCTTCACTGGCAATTCAACCAGGAAGCCAGAAACATAGCTGGACTCTTTGCAAGAGTTACTTGTACATTTGGTGTTTGTAAAGTTCATCTTTTTAAAATACTTTTCATCCTAGCTTTGATTAGGATTATTAGGAGAAGAAAGAAAGGTTTTCCATGTTGAAATATCTTCTTGTTTCAAATGAGACAAGTCTCAATTCCCTCTCTTGTATGTGTTTCCTCACCTACACTGGAAAAAGGAATGACTTCCATTTCTCAAACCCCTCTCATTTATCCGTAGTTCTCTGGCCTACAATGGCAGGTTATTTCATGAGCCAGCTGAACATCTGATCTGACTGTCAAAGCACTATAGGACAATCTCTAACTGAAAAACTGGTCAAACTTGAAGTTAGCAATAATCTTATTATTTATTCATAGGATGGTTATCTGTCATGATAGCCATATATATTAAAAATGAGTAAGCATAGGTGGTTCTCAAATAACCGGAGATCTGGCTGTGTTCAGAAAAAACACCAAACGGTGAACCTGTCAATAAATCCTTGGTTGTCTTATTTCAGTAGCAGCAAAGTAATAAGACCACCTGTCCATCTCACAGTGAATGCGCGGCTGAATTCACTACAAATCTAGAGATACTTCTACAATCTCCTTTCTTCACTGCTACTCTGCTTAGCATACAGGTATTTTCACGGGAAGAAAAAAAACAGTTTCTAATCAACCATAGTTAAAAATAAAAAGTAAGTTTTCTGCTGAATGGTATGATAGGGTCATTTTTATAGTTCTTTATCATGAGATGGAACTGAAATGATTTGTTTAGCCTAAAAGCTATCATCTGTTTACTATCCATTTTTCACTAATTACCCCGTAAAGAGTACTTTTGCTTGCAAGAATGCTTTAAGCTGTCATTTTACTTACATGCAGTAATTAAAAATTTCCTTTCAATTGCCGCAAAATACACAATCTCTTATTATTGTTCTTTTCAATTGGTGTAATTTAGCAATTAATTAAGTTATACGGAATTTTCTGAATAGGGTTTATTTTCTTAGACTGTTCTTTAGCTTGCAAAAATTCTTGGGTTTTTTCTGTTTTAAAAGGGGCAGGAAGGGAAGAAATATGAAAACCAGGCTCAGTTACTCTCTTCACAAGGCAATGACAGAACTCTGATTTTATGAAACAACTATCAAAGTCTCAAGACATGAAGAGAAAAGCATCTTTTCTCCATGGTACTGTAGGTGAAACTGAATCGAGTCTTTTTTAGTGAGAAAAATACTGTACAGAGGACTGCTTATTTAAAAATACCAGGTATGCTGTAATGGTCTCCTTAAAGTTGCCAGTTTTGAAGTGAAATTTAATACATATCCAGTCATCTTGTACAATTTGCCTTATCTTTTGAATGCTTTGGATTCCACTTTTCTCTTTTCAATTTGCCTGTGTCAGTAAAAAAGAATATACATTAAAAGAAGTGCCTGGAGTGGAGGGAGAGGAGGCAGAAAGAATTATTCCCCACATGCACTCTGGGAGAAGCAGGGGGTGAGCGAGAATCAGTTTGTCTCTGCTTGGTCGCTCCTTTAGCTCAGTTCTGGGCACAAGTAGCAGTCTGCGCAGTTCAAGGACCTGTGATGAGGACATTTGACCCTAAGCACTGAATGCATGCTGCAGCAACTTTCATGCTGACTCTGAACACAGGGTGACATGTGTCAACCACCTATATTCATTTGAATAACTTTTTTTAGATGCATGTTGGGTATGCCTATGAGAAGCAGTGGTTTTCTGTGGCATGGGCTTCACCACACCCCATGGATCCTGCAATACAGAAACACTGCATAATGCTAAACTCGGCATGTGCATCAACGCTAAATGGACAGGCTTAGTAGTTAGCATCTTCCCACAGGAAATCTAGTTATTTCAAGAAACAATTTGAAGTAATAATTTAGAAAAGGAATATAGAAAATGTATAATTAGGTTGAAATTATGTAACTTTGTTGTTTAGCAGTTGTAATGAAAAGAATTAAAAAACCAAGTTTTATTAGCACTGTAATTGTTACATCTGCTTGGTGGTCTGCCAACAGCTATGCTGCTAGCAGCACCAGCACAAGTAAGACAGAAACACTGGCATGATACAGCTGCTGATCCTGGAAATTCTGGCTCTGATAAGACCTAATTATGGCTTGCCAGTCCTTTTTGTATTACTTAGTGGAAAATGACAATTCATCAAAAAGACCTTGCTTTTTAAATGGATCTATTTCAAACCCTTCGACGTCAACAAGTTTATCATGCATGGCAAGGTCTGCCCAAAGCTAAAGGGAGAGACAAAGAGATTCTTCAGTAAACAAAGATGGTCCAGTTGCTCACTTATAGGATATATTGCTCTCCTTGAAGTCTGATCAGTCCTGAAACAGGCCTTTCCTCATTTCACAGCAGTGTCCTCATGACGAGGAGGTGGTTCTTCTACTGGGCATCTCTCAGTGTCTTTCCTGCTTTCCTAAAAAGCACGTAGCAAGGTAGAGAGAGACAGAAAGCCCTCTCGTTCTTCATAGATGATCACAGTTCACCTTGCTTTTCCAAAAAAGTATAGTCACTTTTGCAGAATCCAGGTGGTGAGAAACACTGACAGACTCATCGCATGCAGATGCTACTGGTGGGAAAGAAGAGTCTGTGCAGGGCCACTGGCTGCAATTAATCCACACCCTTGCAGGCGTTTCAAGTCTAAACACCTGAGTCAGTGACAGGCAGCTGCAGTACTAAAGCGTTTTTTAAGAACCACAGGAGTTTAGAGAAGACCAGAAAACCTCTGCCCTGAGAAGGTAACCTCATTAATACTACTATTACTTTATGATCTACTGTTTAACATATGGAGTCTGAAACCTTCTTGCATATTCTATCCGAGTATACAGCTTGTTACTGCATGACGCAAAGAGGCCTTCCACTTATAAAGGACTTGGAGATCATAACTAATTTTTTAGATAAGCTAGAATTGCTTCTCAAACTGTTCAAGTCTCCAGTGCACCTGATACCACTGAGCTTAATGCACAATATCAGACAATATTCACAATCCTGAGCCTTCTACACCATCAGCTGCCTCAGCTGACAAACTGCTCCTCTTTGTCATGTTTCATTCAGTCAGTCTCACAAAATATCTATAATCTTGCCTTCTTTTTCTCCTTACCTTGTCTTTATCTAGTTTTAAAGCGTAAACACTTCAGAGACATCCTCAGGGAAATGAAATTATGGCACCTGGAGGCTTCTCTGATAAATGACAACCATTGCAGTAAATAATCCCCCACGCAACCTTTTGTACTCTCTTAAAAAGCATCATTATAGACCTGATGGTTCCAGAGAACTGCCTGTGAGCAACAGGGTGTACCCTCTTGTATTCTAGAATTATTGAACTGATTCACTAGGTACAGGAAAACACTTACTAAATTTTAAAAAGTCTTACAGGTAATTGTTTAGTTAGAATAAAAAGGAGAAATAATAGAGCTAGAGAGACTATCAGGGATAGATAAGCCAATGGAGCAGATTCTGCAAAGATCATATTTTAAGGCAATTGAAAGCTTTCTTCAAAAAAACAGACTAACAATCCTGTGATATTTCTGGTCATGAAAAAATCATTTAAATGCATCAACCATTCAATCATTCTTAAATAAAGAGTAGGTCTTATTTTTTTATTCTCCAAAAAGACAGACAAAAAGTTATTAGTGGATTACTTCCCACATCTCTGTGGAGATTTAACTCTCAAAGAAATTTTGATGATTTTTGTGCTGATCATTTCTGCAGAAACACTCGGGGAAAGTGTTTTATTCAGCATAGCTGGGTTCATCGAAAGGTAAAGTCACAAGACTGTAACAGCTAAAGAGAAATAACAGAAATTCTGTCAAACAATACCTTAATTTTCTTTTTTCCTTCTTCCATAACAAGAAGGAGAAATACAGAGAGCTTGGAGAAGTAGGCAAAACATCTAAAAGATGCTATGAAAAAACACGAAAGTAGTGAAAGGCTAGCAAAGGGTTCTTAAACAATTCTACAAACAATTCTAAATTAAAAAGACCTAAGGATTACTTACATTTTCTTTGACTTAACAGAAATCACATTTACAAAACACATATCTATTTCTTCCCACCTGAAGTAATTTTAGGAGAACTTTGCTCTGCATCTGAAATTTTAGCAAAATTTACCTATGTTTTAGAGTAGAATAAAGGAGACTGATTCCACGGCAAGAGAAGCATATGCACTACAGTACCACTGGCTGTGAGCATGATAGCCTCCAGAGGCCATTTTTTCACACGTGCAATTGATAATCTAAGTGCAGTTTTAGTCTAAACTGTTATTCTAAATACCATTACCAGCACTGACAATGGCATCCCATTGAAAGGCTGCAGTGCAGGATCCTGGTGAAGCCTACCTGGTACCTGTGCAGCCCTGCTGAGGAGGGTACTTCCAGGTGGGCAACACAGTGGCAGTTTTTTTATAATAGGTTTAGGTTTCTTTTGTTTTGAGAAGGGCTTGTTTTTAAACCATGCAATAGACAAAAACAAGATTACCAGGTCCCTCTTCAGTTTGCAAGAGACATGTGGACCAGACCACAAAATTTTACGTGATGGCCATGAAGTCGTGGAGAAACATTCCCAAGAAACACAGGTAACCATCTGGTAAGACAATGAAAGGCTTTTCATTTACATTTTGTTTCTCAACTGAATGCGAAAACAGAACTGAAAGACTTTTGAATGTCTTCGCAAAACATAAATATATTTTGAAGCTCCACAGACAGTGAAATACAACTCTGAGTAGTCATAATCAAATACAGCACATGGGCTATAAAACGCTAATTCCTGAGAATTACAGAAACAGAATATTGCTTCAGCTAAAACTGTTATGTAAGAACCTCATTATAAATATTAACTACTTGTGGTAATCTAATGATTTTAAGGGCTAAAGCAGCAGCCAAGTGAAGCGTAAGCTGTCACTTCTGGTTTTCACATCTCATACTGACATTTTCTCAAAGCAATGGCCAGCACAGAAACTACCTCTTTGTCAGTCAGGAAAAGTATGTTTGAAGTTGCATATAATGTAAACTATAAAGTTAAACTCTGTTTTGAGCCATTTCTGCCTTTAGGTTTGGTGACATTGAAACACCTCACCCACTGAGGAGTCACCTTCAGCCTCTGCAGACAGAGACAGCTCATTTTCTCAGCCTGCCACAGGACTGTTCCCTACTCGTTTATAACTGTACTGCAAATTTAAATGTCACATACAATGGGGCATACACCTAATATTAATGGATATGTCATAGTACAACACTTTCATTATTCACCTTTTTTCCCCCCTTTTCCTGCTTTGTCTCATTATTCTATGTAATTACACTGTTGCATCCTCCCTCAGGAAGCTCTAATTTTGTTGGCATAAGTGACACAACATCCTTCAGAACACGGCAGCTTTCTTTTCCTCCCATGGCAAGACTCATGGAAGGTTTAGATGGAGGTCCTATCTACTCTAAATCCCAGAAAACCGTTTCCATGAGGGGAAAGGAGGACACAGATTGTCTGTCACCTACAGAGACTGCCTGGGACACAGGCATAGGGATTGAGAGGAAGGTTTGTTGACAAACTGTGAAGGAAAATAAAGCTGAAGTAAAGACAAGGAAAAGTTAAGGTTTATGTCTCTCCCAAATAATTTCTGAGTTTGACAAGGTTACATTGCTCTTTGCTATCTTCCCCATATCGTGAACCCTTACAGAGTGAGAACCAGTTTCTCAAAAATTTTGCAAACAAATTTAAAACACAATCTTTCACCAATAAATAATTACATTCTCATTCGCTGAACTACATATACTAGTGGCTTTATTGTGCTATCACTTTTTAATTGGAGTTACTGATTTTTGAAGTTTTGTTTTAAAATCAATGGGCCATAGTCCATAGAGTCCATTAGAGCTTTTAATCTCTTCTCCCCTTTTTCATAGTAGTTTACTTACTTCCTTTCAAAATTCTTTTCTAGCAAAACTGTTTCAACAGCAAACACCATCGTGTGCCTTAGAGGAGATGCACCTGATGGAGCAGAGATTATCAGCAGCTACCCTGTCTCTGCCCATGCAACCCAAAACCTTGTTGCCAGCTAACCAAATCATGTGAGATAGTGTCCAGGTAATTAGTACTATTGATAATTCTGACTGAGGGTCTCTTCCACTATTTTATTTGCACTGTCCACTTATAGAAGCTGCTGATGCTCAAAGTAAATGGGGGAAATGCAGGTGGAAATACGGGCCATCAACACATCCCTCATTATACGCTCCTATGGCTATCACAGTTCTTCCCTACAACAAGCTGTCAGCTTCTCCTGCCAGTGCAGTCCTGGTTCTTTCCTCTTTTCATTCCTCACTACCTCTCACTTCACATATCCTTTGGCTCCTTCTACTTCCAGCTGCATTTTTCCTTATATCATATCATAGGAAAAAGTCCCAGATGCCTTTTTTCTGTCTCATCAGTCAGCTTTTGGGGGTCTCTAACTTGGTTTTCCTTTGTGCTACCCTTTTGGGCTGCCTCTGGTGTCGGTGGTACTACTGGCTGAGGTGAGGCCATGTCCATCTTCTGATGCTGCCTGATGCTACCCAAACAAGGGCTGAAAAACTCCTCATGCTGTGCAGGACTGAAAGAGGAACAAAGAGAGCTACAGTCTTTTGCCAGTTGATTGCCCACACCACTGTCCTGCTTACATTCTCTACAAAGTCAGGGAAAATCAAAGACCTATGGCAAGAAGAAAATGCAGAAAAAGGATAGGGAGGTATCTTAATTAGGGGAATTAAGACCATTAAACTCTGCTTATCAGCTCCTACCGAATGTCTAATAAGAAACACCCAAACACTTGCATTTATTTTTAATTTAAAAATTGATTGGTGTTGTCTTCAAAACTTTACAAAATTCTTTTTATATTTACTAAGTTTCTGCAGAGAAGAAGTACGTTCAGCCAGCTCTGCCTGGATACATACAGACATCCAGCACTGCTCATAATAAAAGGCAACTGATGGATAGATATTTTGCCTAGAAGGAGATTGGATAGATGTTTATGTGAAAATGACATTTTCCCAACCCCAAACCAAACAATACAAAACCATAGCACTGTGATTTTTTATGAAAATACCTCCTTTGCTTGTGCTTTTAGTAAATATTTAGTGTTTTGAAAAATGTCTATTCATTATTGAGTCTTTGTTCTAAGGGAGTTTTCTTGAATTAGTTTTACAATATTTTTTTAAGTATAGTAACCACTTGGTCAAAACTGTTAGTTTAGCATAAGGAGGAATACAAAGGACTGCTTCAAACATTCTCTTGCAGAGAAAAAAGATTTCAGTCCTATTGCGATTCTCTGCACTCCGAAGCCTTCATAAATCTATGCTGCATGTCTTAGTTATACAAATGATTATGTTTTCAAGGCAGATATGATTTAATTACTCAAACCTTAAGAAACAGGGTGAGGTCAGGAGAGAATTATGATTCAAAAGTCAAGATAAAGATAATCAATCCTCCCTTCTTCCATTCCTCTCTAACAAGGCAAAGGAAAAAGGGAATCTACACAGCTAGGATTATTTTCTCACTCATAATATTACATTAGACTACATTGAGTGCTATTTTCTTCTACACATACAGGACACAAGCACAATCGTTCTAGCGTATCTGGGATAACTGCTACCAGTTAAAACTATTTGGTGTGAATCACAGAGTTTTCTCTTGCTAAAGGGTAATTTGAAAAACAAAAGTCAGTTCCTTGTGTTTTATTGTGCTTTTAAAAAATTAATAATTACTGTTAAAATGAAGCAGATTGTGTGTGAAAACCTGGCTTTCGTATAACTTTATGCCTTTAGAGCTAATTTTATATAGTCATCGTGAACATGGCTGAAATTTTAATAAGCTTGCTCTGCAATTTCATAGGAAAAGCTGTTAGAAACCTGTTCGAGAACTGTTAGAAACCATAACGCAAGACAGCAGAACACTTTATAGGTAAATTACCCAAAACACAACAATAAATCAAAGAAAGTGCCATCTGTCATTTTAGAAGTAGTGGGAGTCTATTACAGTTTGGCACAGGTATGATGCAGCTGGGTAGATAGCATCTTGGCTTGCACAGTACTTTCTACTGGGAGGAACCAATGGCCTTTTTCGAGATGCAAGGCAAAAATAACCAGCCCGATTATCCTAGCCAGACTGACCATAACGAGAAGGTGGATCACAGAAACAAAGTACCACCATGCAAGCGAAGTCTATTGAGAACATTCTGATTTATATTCCTCTCCTAAAAGTCTTACCCTCAAACTGAGCATACTATTCGATTCCACTTGAAAAGAAACAAACACATTTATTTTGTTACCACTCTACTGTTAAGTGTGACTTTTGGTTAGACTGGTTAAGTGTGATTTTTGGTTAGGCGGAGAGGCAGAATAGTTTCTGTCCTTACTTTTTGCAATAGTATCTGTTATTCTTTCCTATTTCAAAACTTGAAAAGATAAGCATCAAATTAAATATCACAACTCTGTGCAGCAACATTTCAGGTAATTATGATAAACACAAATTGATTAAAAAGAGCTTACAGAAAGAGAAAACAAGTGATGGCACCACACGCTCTATTCTAAGACAGCAAATATTTTCATGTTCAGTGAATAAGTCTCTGTCTGTGCAGCCCACTCTAGCTCTCAAGCTATTTATTTACATATTCATTTATATGTCAGAGGGTTGAGTTCACAATGGTCTTAATTATGAACCAAAATACATAAAAGAATGCACAAAATTAAAATAATATATCTACAAGTTCTTTTATATGCATATTCTTTTAAATTACAGTATGCACTCTGTGAAACAGAATATTTTTGCTGGGCTACAGCCAGGTGTTTTTTCCCTTTCAGAATGTTTTGTAATTCAGTTATACCAAATATCTTTTAAGAACTTGCTTTATTCTAAGATATCTCAACTCATTCTACAAGAATTAGTAAGCTTCATGGAAGACAGGAATACTACATCTATCCATTTAGCAGTCTGTCACTTGACGTTTGCCAAAACAGCCTAAGATGATAAAGTGATTGAGAAATAACGCAAAATTTGGGACTTACAGACCCATTTCTAAATATAAGACACCCTGGACTTCCAAATAAAATCACAAAACTAAGAATTAAAACTATCAGAAACAACAATCCACAGATACTGTCTCAGGCAACGACTCTCAGTTATGCCTAAATATTTAGGGAATAATGAATTTTCTACTTCGCAATGCTATGATGACTCTAACGCTTTTGGCTCAATCAACACGTGATCCCAAAGGTCTGAGACTACAAAACACTTAGCAAGTCTTGTACCTGATCATTCACAGCGCTCTTCAAACACTGTTTGCTATTTAAATACTGTGCTGTGGCAAAGCTCTATAGGACATATACATATGCAAGCTAATGATTTTTTTATAAAAGCTTGCAAAACTACTGGGTGATAGAGACAAGATTTTGCTTTATTTCTTTTTCATTTTTTTCCTAGAGAGTAGGTAACTACAGGATCAGGTAAACCATCCCTCATTCTCCAAAATAAGTAATTCCTTTGGGATGGCATGTACGCCGTTGCACAAGTGCACAGGAAAGACAAGATTTATCTAGCAAATGGCTCACTTTCCCCAGTAATCTGAACATGACGTGACCTATTACTAAAATTATGCTGTATAAGAGAAAATGGACTACTGTTATGTAAAGAGAAGGAGCTGAGACCAGTCACAAAACATTTTTGCGTTACACTCTTTTCAGGCTTTCTAAAAACCAATAGTAGTATCAGAAAAGCAAGAGAATCACTGAAAAAAAATGTTGGTACCGTGAAAACGCACTGAACTTAGAAATCAGTATTTAATGAAAAACTTTGCTGCTCAGCTCAGACCAGATCCAGGAATTACATGCTAAAACCTCAGTATTGCAAGTTCAGCTGGGTGTCTAAAATTCAAGTTCTGCAGTTTGTTTTGAACATCTGTCCAGTTTAAGCAAGAAAAGCCAGAACAACTAGAATTTCTAAGACTTTTATGAGGAAGTACAAAGAGGTCACCTTGCTTTCCAATTTTCAAAGGGAGGACCTTGCCTTTCTCTCTGCACAAGGTGCTCAAGTATGTATCTCAGCCTTGTGAAGGGGAAGGGAAATGGAAACATGCTTTGTCCACTGCTGCCCCACTGCTGCATCCGAGAGCTTGTTGTCCCTTGCATGTGCTTGTCAAGTGTCTCCCCATGGACTACATGTACAATTTAGATACCCAACTGGAGCTGTTGAAGAGCAGACTCAAAAAGCTGATGCAAGACCTTGTGCTGCAAAATCTAAAGCTGCCTTCCTGCCCTAACTCTGTTATTCATTCGTAAACAGTTCTTTGGATGCTTAAGAAATGAAAAATGGGCAATCTGTGCTTCCTAACCCTATACTGTCTATATAAAAAATACACAAAAGCAAGTTGCTTTTAAATTATTTTTATATGCAATTATTTTTCTCTGTATAAAAGCACATTTAGGTCCTTTTCTCCCTTTAAACCAGCCTTTTAATAACTGAAGATGTGCTAAAAGACCATTTATTAAGAGATAAGATAAAAGCAGAATAAAGGCTTAGCAGGAAATGTCCTTTGATACATTTGAAGTGGATGTCACGCCCAGAATTCTTTCACAGATTTAATACTAATTTAATATATCTTATGTAACTTGATATATCTGTCTGGAACAGCATCCACAATATGGAGATAGTTGTCATTTTTTTTCATTTTCTATGATATGTAGATAGTTGAATTAAATCTATTTTATGCCTTTTTGCTACTTGCAATTGGTAGAATTGTTTTGATTGTTTTTTCTATTTCTGAAATTTTGTGCAGTTGTTTAAGCTGCTTACCAACAGAGAGAAATCAAAACATACAAAATGATAGCATAATGAAAATGGATGGAAAAGATGTCATTTTATCAAACTGATTTACAAATATTTATGCTATGAGTCAATCTGTATGTTACTACAAATCTCACTTCTATTAGCTTGTTGTGACTTTGTCTCTGGATATTTTACGTCCATGACAGATTGGAACAGATGAAATATTGCCCCTTCTTCAATCAAGATTATTCAATGACAGCCACAGCATTAGGTGAACACCTTCCTATTAAAACTTGCCAACATCTAAAGGAAGAAATATTTAACTAATGATCTTCACCTCCTTGTCAAGTGACTGTTCATTTGGCTGCTTTGTTTCACGCTAGTTTGTTAAAAAGCCCTGCGTACGCATTTCTGGTTTGCCTTTGTAAAGGGAAACATCTTGGAGATGTGGTGACTTCCTAGATATTAGAATATTTCAAAGGGGTTATCACTTAAAATTTTACTTTTATTTACTACTGCATTCATCTTTGACTTATATCAAATATGAGAAGGACAGGGAAATACGGGTTGAGCACACCTAGCTTGGGCACGTCTTTCTTCTTTGTCAGGTATTGGCCAAAATCTGATTAACGTATTCAATCTGAGAGGTGTTTTTTCTCTGAGAGCAGTTCCACTCACTTCAGCAGAAAAACATCTGAACTTCTTCAAAGTGACCAGAATGTACCAACAGATCATTTTTTGTAGCATTTCTTGGTACTTGATTTTATTGTCCACTTTCTACATTTGACAGCTAATAATCACTATTAATTTCCTCTGATAAATTATATCTTTGGCCCGTAGCAGTGAACATGTGGAGCAATATTTGCTTTCTTACCATACCTTGATTTCTCTCAGCATGCAATGCTTGGCAGAGGTCACATTCTTAGCTGGAGCTCTTAGATGGGGTTTGATGTATTTGGCTTAAGGAAAGCTCTCTTTTGCCTTCCTGTGTTTATTTCTTCCATTTTGAATTATGCCTGTTCTAGTTTGGCTTACCCTGAGCTTTGGGAGAATCTGAATGAGGAAGATACAGTGATTTCAGCAAATATGTCACTTCTAGCTGATTTCAGTGAGATAAGGAACAGAATTCTCCTTCCCTTAGTTGCATTCCACAGAGACATTTATGAAATGTTATTGCAGCTGCAGCAGAAAAAACAGTCAAAAAAAAAGGTGGATAAGATTTTGGCATGATTTTACTCAAAGAAGAACCAAAGAACCACCTCTTTTTTTATCTCCACCATCATTCTATGTTGCCTAGCATTTCAGTATATATATTAAAATTCTGAAAGTTGAGTATGTTATTTTTATCTGCTAATAATGAAAAAACGGGTAGTGCAAACTCGTCTTTGAAACACCCATCTATTTTTCAGAATAAATACATACATACAATATTCATCAGCAGTATGATAATAATGGCTTATAACTCTTAGCCCATAATCAAAGATTTATTTCAAAACATATGATTAAACTGTGACAAAGCAAGGGGCAAGAATATATGAACATGTCAGCATAGTCGTTATAACTGATAATATACATATGATTTCAGGGTCTCAGAAATCAACAGAAAAAAATTCTTTAATTAAAACATCCTTTAGCCCTAGCCCATAACAACTGGCTTACAAATGGCAGCCAGGAAAAAAAAAAAAGTATTTTTCTAAATCACAGAAACATGCAATTTCTGGCTTATTTATTTTGCTCCTGATTGTCAATGTCATGCTACGCTTTTGCCTTTGATGTCAGGAAACAAGAAGTAAAAACAAGAGGAAGAATCAAAATGCTGAGAACTGCAGGAACTGAAAAATACCAGACATTTCTATGCTAATGTTTACCAAAGTTTGTGCATAAAAAGCAGAGAAAAACCCCAAACCTTTGTTTCCTGTTATTTTAAAACATGAGAAATGCAACACCTCTTGACCGTTGCTGGATTTTAATTTACACTAAAGCTGCACATGAAACTGCCTTTACTTAACTCAGTTTAAAATACAGGAATATCTTTACACATGACTATATTTCTGACACTCAAAACATTGTGGTATCATCCTACGGCCAGCAATGGATAATGATTAAGATGAGGTTTCAGCTCAATGGTGACATTCAGCTGATTTCATACATCTGTGTGTGTGTGTGTATGATGTCCCTAACCTCCAACGAAACTGCACTTGTACTAGATTTGGGGTTTCCTTCTCTATTTCTTCCTTCATGTCCATGGTCAAAACATTTCTGTCTCTCAGCTCCCTACAAGGGTCCCCATTTCGACACAGTTACTTCCCTTTCAGCTGGCAGAACAGATCCAGCAAGCCAGTTAGTTTGGCTTACGGGACCTGCCAGGATTAGCCCTGTGACTTTATACTGAGATGGATTAGCAGGTTTCACATGATCACTGACAGACCTCGGATTTTTAGTGGTTTTCATGCTCACTCATCCTCTCCTTCTAAACCTTTCATTCTCACTTATATTTCAAGATAACACTATGTGAGCTTTCTTGCTTGCAAACTTCTGTTTTAAACAGCTGTGAGATTAATATGTCAGCCACTGGGTGGTTTTTCTGCTACTGGACTTATAGTTCATCCCTTACCTCTCCCTGTCTCTTAAATACTGACCCTGTGGTCTTGTTGCGACTCGAGTTTTATAAAACTGAGTGTAAACTCTTTTTCTCCCACACAATTATTTGCTCTCTCTTTGCCTTTTTGTAAAGAAAACACCCCAATCCTTCCTGCTCAAATCTTTTTTGGCTTTTCTCTATTTCTTGCCCAGCAAACTCAGACCCTTCTTCTTCAGTAGATGCCAGGATCACCTTCTACTTACTCTCTGCCAGCTTCCTCCCCAAGCTTGTCTTACATCACACTGGGATTTCTGCCCAGTTTGCCTTTCTGGACTTTCTTATGGACATATGCCAAATACTATAGGTCAGGCTGCGTTCCTTATTTGCTGATGTGAACTCTCTGATTTCACTACTTCGCTCAGCAGCTGTTTCTCCTGGCATGGCCTCTCCAGTTTCCTACTTACAGTAACAACTGATTTTGGCTTCTTTTAAACACTTCCGTGTTGTCCCTTGCTGAGGTCCGTTCTGAAGCGTTTTTCCTTATACCATCATACCTGGCCTCATCTCCTGGTTTCATAGGTTCACCCATACCTGTCTCTAACTTCTATTACATGACTGACAGTGTTAGTACTCATTCCAGAGAGTTCCCACCCTGTACCCACTCATGTCTTTTAAATTGCAGTCATACCTACATGGAATCAACCCACATTTTTCTTCCTCTTTCATAAAGAACTCTCTTTCTTCCACAAAACTCTCTCTACTTTTCTACCCTTTGGCCACCGTTCCTTTTATCCTTGGAAATAACTTAACAGGTCACGGATTAGCATGTAAAGAATACCATTATAAAGCAAACAAAAGACATCTTCTAAGTATTTATCTGAGGTAGTTCCAAAGAAAACTAATTGATTTGGTCTGGTCCTCATTTAAAGGTCATTATTTTGACTTGTTTCCCTAAGATGCACTTGTATCCCTAAGATGCAATCCAAAGGATTGACAGGAAATTGTACAGACTCGACCAAGCTACCGAGCTCAAGGCCTTTGTTCAAGCTACCTAGCTCAAGCGCTTACAGAGTGTGCCGTAGTGGTAAAAAGCACAGGGGATGGAGTTTTCACAGGAGAGCTTAAAGCAAGTTTCACATCAGGATTTCATTCAATGCATGTGACACAGAGAACTGCCTGCTCCCTAAGGAAAGGGGGTTCATGGAGGAACACAATGAGGTCATGGAGCATTCTGAATTCTTTCATGTTCAATGAAATCTGCAACAGGATTCAGATATTACTAGATAATTTCACATAAACGTAACCAGCCTTTTCCACAGGTAGAACATCACCTTAATCTATTTCAAAACTTATGGATTTATGTTAAAATGAGTTACCTTTTCTTGATATTGTCGCCGTGAGGAATCCAGAGACTGAATGAGGGCAGTGGCATGACCAACAAACATGGCGTAACAAGTTGCCCCCACAATCATACTCAACATGGTTATCCAGAGGTCGGACATGCTGACGGGGGCGCGGGCTCCGTAACCAATGCACAGCATATGGCTCATGGCTTTGAAGAGTGCATATGAGTACTGCTTTCCCCAGGAATCATTCTGCAAAAAAAGAGACAAGTGACTGAGCCAGCAAGGAGCTGAAAGGGAAAATACATTTGTAACTGTATAGTGGGCTCAGAGATTACTGGCTCTGAAAGAGCAGTCTGGTAGTGTATTCTCCGTGCTTAAGAAGAGATATTCCTTCTAAATGAATTATTTGATAAAGCATCAAAGATTCTACCAGATAATACTTATCACAGTAAGATGAAATAAAATCTACTATTTTTAGCACAGTATTGTATTCTTTAATGTGAGTGTTAACCTAATTACAAGGAAACTAAAGGTCAGTTTAAATTATTTTACAGTCCATGGCAGAGGAAGTAGCTGAGCACACAGACTTATCAAGTGCTAGAAGGCAGCGTCTTGTTGTAATATGCATGAATCCTACAGCTCCATTTCTTTCTTTCCAGAGTCGTCCATTTTAACACACAACCATGTTTCACCTTATCTTCCGTCTGACTTCCCAAGGATAGAAAAATAAAGTGTTCTTTGTTGAAATGTCTACTCATCCTGTTTTTCTCTTGCAATATTGTGTTTATTGCAACATCAGAAGCATCTTAATTCAAAAGGAGTCTGTTTATTCTGCAGTCATAGCAAACCCAGGATCATAGCCACGGTCTGTGAAACACAGCTCAAGAGAAAAGGTGAGTACCTGGGTCCTGCATTTCTGATGAGTAGCTACCCCTTCCTGTTCTCTCTGGGAGATTAGAAGGACCAACAACTCACTCACAAGCTTTTAAAATTGCAAAGGTGTTGTCAGCATCTTCCCTTTAGTGCTAATAGAAACAGTCAAAAGGGCTGCTCCCAGAGAAAAGCAGACACGTTAACACATTCTAAAGAGCCCTGGGACCCCCTGTCAGATTTTTCTGTTCTCCTTGACAAAGCAACGAAACAAGAACAGGAAAACAAATTGTGCTTGGAGGCATGCAGTGTGCCTGAGAAAACAGTATAACCCACAAAGAACAGAATAATTTCATAAATGAAGAAGTGAAGAAGGAAGAACTGGTATGACATTAGTAAGATTAGGCAGTTATCCAGTATAGTGTCTAATATACAGGACCAAAAATAATAATCCTGTTAACATATATGAATTTCCAAATCATCAGTAGCATTTACATGTAATATTTACATATGAAATATCGATATTTGTGTCTCTCTTCCATTCTTACAAGCTTTGCTCAAATGCCCTTCTTCTCAAAGGGCTTCAGGCTTGCTCTCCTGCCATTTAAACGCCAAGGTTTCTAAATACTCTTCTGCATTTCATCTATTAAAATTGCTTTTCCTAGATAGTCTATTAGCTAAAACAACTGGTAACAGGAAATAACCTAACAATTCTTGGACTGCAGATTACAAAGTTACTATTCATTCAATAATATAATAATTTACAGTGTTATAATAAATCATTTGTTTCACTTTCAAAGTGAAAGATTTTCAGATTTGTGAGCTCTTTCTGTCTTCACAAGTAAAAATTTTTTGTTGTAAATACTGTTAAGGAATAAGTTTTCCATGTCTGTAATTGAAAAAAAAAAAAAGGAAAGAATATCTTAGACTGCTGGGAATGAGGTGGGTTTCAGAATGCAACGAGGAAATCAGTTTAGTTTTGAGGCTTTAAAAAGTCTTCCAAAACTGGAAGAAGCTCCAAAGAAGCTCCCCAGAAAAGTCTTTCATTCGAGATTCAAATACCCAGCTGGAGCACAGAAACTCCTGTTGTCTAGGTCAGTGTAGGTATTTCAATGCAAGTTCCCTGTCTCTCAGGAAAGCAGCTAACGGCAATCAAGGCATGGTCTATTTCAAAGGACTTTCCTCCCAGCTGGTATCAATGTCCTTTGAGTAGAAATAATTAATAAGGGAATTCTCAGACACCCATACCAAATTCTTCAGCAGCTGCAGCTTTATATAGACTATACTGGGGAGAACAATAAACTGCATGTTGGAAAAAATAGATATTTTTTTTAATGCTAGCATTATTAAAGCCACAATATTCAAGAAATTTTAGGATCAGAACCTCACTCCTTGCAGGGCTCCACACAGTGGATCTTGCTCTTAAACTGGGGGGTTTTTTTATTGTTTTTTGGGGGGGTTTGTTTGTTTTAGCTTAACTATTATAAATATTAACTAAAAATAAAAACTGATCTTGAGGTTGTCCATGATTTTTTGCTATCACGTCCTTGGTGTGATACATCTCAACCAAAATTCTTTCAGTAAAAAGTATGTTTACATCAAAGCCTTGAGTTAATCCAAGTGCTGGTTGATTTTATTTCTTGATTCTTGACCGAGATCCTTTACAAGCCTGTGAATTACAGTTTTAAGTAAAATAACACTGTCTTTAAGGAAGAATAAGAAAATAGAAGTGAGGAGAAGAAAGAAGAAACAAAATACAAGACGGGCTTTCTACTGAGTATGTAACAGAGTGAGTGAAAACTAAATTGAATAATACTTCAGAAGTAGAAACATGAAGAAATAAGTGAGTGGTAATGCCAAAGAGAAATATCTAAAAACGTAAACAAACCCCCAAACAACTATGTGTTTAACCACATATCTATCTTCATATACAAGACAAAGCAGGATTCAACACCTCAAACAGTCATGGTTGCACCTGATTTCAGACTGGAGGCCAAAGCCATCTCAAAGAGCCATGTTGTTAACACGAGTGGCATTAGGTATCACTGCGTAGGTTGTGATAGACCTTGTTACAGGCTAGGCACATTTCGGACAATGGTGAATGAATGGAAGGTCCCAAGCAGCTGGTCCTCGGGCGGGTAGAAAGGGTTTAGCAGAAGGAGAAAAAGGCCTGGTGAAAAAGCCTGACAAAACATTTGAAATCAGCTTGGAGTTGTGTGAGGATTTTGTTGCTGAAAATACTTGTCAATGCTTTTTTATTTGTTTCTTTTCCTAATAATCAATCAGTTCTTGCACAACCAGTTGCAAAAATTGGTCGTCTTAGTTTCCATGGGGATCTTTTTAAGATGATGCTGAACAAATACTTTTGTGGGTGATACAAATTTCAGTACAGTTAATTGTGTTGTTCAATTATTTAAGCCATATATAAACCACTTAAAAAGAATATTGGTTCTAATGTCAAATCCTATGCATCATGTATGCTACTACCAACATTAGGATATGAAATAAAAATAATTATTATTTAATA
>NW_010433088.1:66640-69289 GCF_000710305.1 Buceros rhinoceros silvestris
TGTTGCATAACCTAAGGGTTTGGCAGGACCAAGTCTAAGTTTGTTTCAATGTGAGAGGTTGGCCTTTTCCACAAGCCCCATTCCAACATGCTGCTCTTTGTTGTACAGGAGTGAGGAGTGGTCATTCCTCTGCCTCTAGCCTACAGAGATTTTTCTAAATAAGCAGCATTTTTGCACTTGCATCATAAGGGGATTTTTACATAACACACTCACAGATAATAACCCTGAGTTCATAAAAGCCTATATTCTACGAAGTAAAGAAACCTGGGTTTACACAGTCAGCTTTTCTTCAATATAATTTAAAAATATTAATATTTATACAAATACATGTTAAGTGTTTCTCTAAATGGTCACATCCTGGTTTTGATGTATAGACTAAAAAAAAAAAAAAAAAAAAAAACCCACAAACCTCTGTGAGCTGATAAAATCTCCTACCAATCACCAAAAAAGGGCATTTAATTTCGTAGTTGACAACGGGGTGATCACCGTTTCCAGATTAGCAGTAATCGGTTTAAAATGTTTCAAATGAAATGACCTTAATTTGGAAAAAACTATTAAAGACTGTAATTGTGAGAAATACCAAAGCTGTTTATCCAAGGACTGATTACATAATCTAGCTTGATGACATTAGGAAATCCTCACATTTGTGAAAGGAATGATCACTGATCATTTGCAATTAGTTCTGCAAGTATATACATTAACTTAGCAGTTCTCCTGAAGAATGTATTAATCACTTCCGATTTTTAAAAGCCTGTTTCCACGTCTTTTCCTTCACTGCAGGATGCTATCCTTTGTCTTATAATTTCACACAAATCTGTTATTTCTTACGAGCTGAGAAGTTTTCAGCTCCTAAGAAATGAATCACAGAAAGGTCACATGGCACTTGCTAAGGGATAACAATAAAAGGCAAATTATTTTTCCCAGGGGATTAAGAAAGGGTTTCAATTTTAGCGGAATCTGTGGAGGTTTCACCAGATTTTGTTGTCATCAGACAAATCAATTCTGCTCCCACATTGTAGTCATTCCCTCAGGCACAGCTTATCTTTGCTCAGACATACACTTCCACTGAGATATAAACTGATTTTTAAAAATCTCATAAAGGCAGACTATTGCACAGACAGTAGTGGCTTCCATATTTTTGATTCAGCTCCTTTTTCCTTTCACATCATGGGCACCGCATGTGTCACAAAAATGGTCCTCTCAGTTTGCAAGGGCATGCTTCACAATCATGGAGCAAAGATTAACACAGGAATTAAATTAAACGGTTTCTAGATGAATGTTGAACTCACTCTCCTGATTCCCTTTCGCAATTGTAGTAGCAAAAGCTTTTGCCTTAATATATGCTGGTTTTGGCTGGGATGAAGTTAATTTTCTTCCAAGTAGCTAGGATGAGGCTATGTTTTGAGTCCCAGAGGATGTTCTATTCACTGTTATCCCAGGGATGATTTATTCGTTGTTATTGCTGAGCAGTGCTCATACAGAGTCCAGGACTTTTCTGCTCCTCACCCCACCCCACCAGTGCACAATCTCGGAGTGCACAAGACCTTAAGAGGGAACACAGCTGGGACAGCTGACCCTAACTGACCAAAAGGATATTCTATACTATAGGAAATCATGACCAGCACTATAAAACTTGGGGAAGAAGGAAGGAGGATCTTTGACATGATGGAGTTTGTCTTCCCAAGTAACGGCTACGTATGATGGAGCCCTGCTTTCCTGGGGATGGCTGAACACCAGCTGCTGATGGGAAGTGGCAAAAGAATTCCTTGTTTTGCTTTGCTTGTGTGTGTGGCTTTTGCTTTACCTGCTAAACTGTCATTGTCTCAACCCAGAAGTTTCCTCACTTTTACCGTTCCAATTCTCTCCTTCATTCCATCTCGGAGGACAACCATCAAGAGAGGGGAGTGTGTGAGTGGCTGTGTGGTGCTTAGTTGCCAGTTGGGATTAAACCACGACACCTTGTAATCAATCACAAACATCCATTCATGCCCATCATTGCCTTTAGGTTCTTCTGAAGGAGGGAAGATGGATATAAATCTCAACAGGATATGGATGGTTTGTGATAGCCTAGTAAATTAAAAAGTATCTGAAAGCATTTCCAAGCTCTGGAACTTCATTCACACAGGTATAATTAGAAATGCTCCTGGTGTAGCACTGCCATGCAGCACTCTCCTAAACAACAGGAGGTCTACTTTGGAGTTGGTGTGGATGAAGAACCATCCATTCTGTGAACCTGGCATAAACTTGTCCTGCACTGAAATCCAGATGAGATTCATACTATGGACACAGTTGGTAGCTCGTATCCCAGTCCTACTCCTGTGCCTATTAAAAGTGCTCACTTATGAGCATGAAGGCACCTAGACAGTCCATACATAAGCCCTCTGGTTTTAGCGTTGTCACAGAAAGTTATTGCACTAAACAAATGTAAAGTTCAGAGTGTGGCTTCAAAGGTTGGCGAAAGCATGAAGGAGCCTTGCTCAGATGGTGACACATACTGTAATGCAGTGGTGGCCCCAAGGAAACATCTGCCTAAAATATGGAGGACATGAGCCACTGCTGGTTGATGTTCCTGTAAAAGTTACAGTCTTTTCCAATGGGAATTCAATTAAACTGTATTTGTTTAGCTAGAATATATACATATATTATATA
>NW_010433089.1:0-7018 GCF_000710305.1 Buceros rhinoceros silvestris
CCTCACCGGCCAGCTGAGTCACGAAGGCCTCCGCCACCAGCGACATGTCGCGAAGGGCGGGCGGGCGGCCAGCAGCAAGCTTGGGGCACGCACAGGAACTGGGCGCTGCGCCGCCAGGACAGCAACTGCATCCGGGGCCCGACCCGCCCCCGCCGGTCACCGGGACGGGAGGCGGAGAGCCGGTAACGTGCCGCCAGTACGTGTTCAGAACGGAGCCTTTCCTCACCGAGTGCGCTCAGTCGGTAGAGGAGGGAAAGCCCGAAGAATAAGCCGTTGTTTGGGAGTTACTCTCAGTCCCGTCTGAGGAAAAACGCCTTTGAGGTGACATCCCCTGGAGCTGTTGCTGAGATGTTAACCGCTTACCCAGCCGCGACGTAGTACCTTTATTAATTCGGAAGTGTAATCGGAAGGGAGGTGGAAACAGAACGCCAGTCTGTCAAATGGTAGGAAGAAATACCGGCCAGTATCCTGATGGAGGAGCTCAGTCCTGATGGAGTGACCGTAGCGCTGCGCATTGCCATGGGCGCTGGGCACAGCACTACCCAGCCAGCCCTGCAGACGCCTGGGCGCGGGGAGCCGTGGCTTTCGTCACCGAACCCGCAACAGACGCCGAGCCCTTCAGCTGTGTAAACATGGCTGGGTTCTGGAATACTGCACACACTTCAGCTTTATTCTAGTAGAAAAATTACATAAGCATGTACAGAAGGATAATTGCAGACATTTTGCAGCTCTTTCTTGGTGGTATTTGTGGTCCATTAGGCTGTGGTCCTACAGAGAGGAGTCAGAGGCAAGGCTGCACTGAATCAGTAGAACAACGTCAAAAAAACAAAAAAAAAAGTTTAAAAATACTGTGGCTCAGTCAGAGTCCCCAGTCACAGGGAATCTCTACTACTGGTGGAAAGACAGCTTAATGTGCCCCATGTGCCATGCAGAGGCAATATCTCAAAGAGCTGAAAGATGCGAGTTCAGACTATTTTACTTTTCTTTTTTCATGAAAGAATCCCAGCGGGGTTTTTGTGGGTTGTTTGGTGATGTGTTGTTTGCCTTTTTTTTTTTTTTTTCTTTTCAGAAAGAGCTATTGGGATTGCTGTAACTTGCTCCTAGGGTCTCCCAAGAAAGGTGACTCGAGCCATCTTCCGTTTCTCTGCCATTTGTGGAGCTCTGACCCATGTGACCTATTAGTTCTCTGAAGATAACATAAACTACTAAATATGGTTTAGAGTCTGAAAGCAGAAAAAAGGCCAAACAGGAGCTGCCTGAAAGTGCCACACTAATTGCAACTTGGAATTCTTCCCTGACGTAAACATGAACAAATACATTAGTTCTGGCTATACAACTTTGGAATGTATTGCTCTCCTGGATTGGTTCAGAACAGTGTACCAGTTGGACTTTTAACTTTTTTACTTGTAAAATAAAAATGACAGAGGAGGGGAGGCAAGGTAGGCATAAAATGATCTGAATCTGTCAGGCAGCTGTTCTGAGAACCTTAGGTGCTTTCTTTACTGACCATACTGAATATCTTATTTTCAACATCCTGGTACCAAAATGCTTCCTGAAGTGTATTAGGGACAATAAGTTTTAACTAAAGGGACTCAGCAAAGGGTACAGCTGCTTTTGCTGCGTCCCAAGTTAAGATTCCAGAAAACAAACTCTACATTGAGATGTACACCTTGCCTTTAAACAATCATTAATTTCTTAGTCTTAGTTCTGTAATATAGAGGCTATCCAAAGTTTGGAAAAATGCCATAAAATTAAATTATGCATCCAATATGTAGATTGCAAAGAAGATAGTGGATATGTGAAAGACTTGTTCCATTATTCTACCGTGTCTCTTGATCCTCATTTCTTTAGCCACACGTTAGTAAGAATAAAGAGTATCTCATCAAACAGAGTTAGTCTGCTGTGGAGGACAGATAACACAATGACATTTCAGTCTTGTAAGATAAGATCTTAAACCTTGTAAGTACTAGAATATACGGAACAAGTTTAGAAATGTATTAGTGTTTGCAAAGCATGTGAAAGTCCTCTGGTAGAACTCACTACTGAATCACTAAGCATTGATACTAAATATATTCTTCACATGGTAGCGGAAGCATGCTATTAAAGCAGTAGCAAAAGCAGAAGAGGCAGTAAACACATTGGAACACTGAGCTGAGGACTGAAAACAGTAATGTGGAAGAGGACTGGTTGTATTAAAATGCTGATGAAAGCTCCATTTCTAGTTACAGTTGAAAGATGAATAGCACTGAAATTGCAGAAACTCCGGGAAGTTGAGAGGCTTCATATTAGGAGATTACAACAGTCTAAATTAAGCTGGTGTGTCCTGTTTGAGTCCTTTCATCACCAAGAGTACTTAGAAGGCTAAATACACCAGACATAGTGCAGAAGTTGCCCTGATAAGGCTGAGTGTGAACTAGGTATTTAGCTAGGCTGAATCCTCATGTTGGCACCCAATTAAAGACAAAGGTTTCTTCTGTAGACCTCAGCTTGATACTCATCTCTACAAATGGACGTGGATGATGCAAACTAAGTCAGGGAACAGAAATCAGTAAATAATCCAGCAAGTATCCACAAGTACATATGAACAGAAATCTATCAACAAATCCAAACAACTAGGCAAAACAGGAGGAAAACTGGCTGGTGCTCAGCCCATGCCTCTGACATCTGGCACAACATAGATATGCTCAGGGTCCACTGTCTGGACAGGAGATCAGGGCAGTGTATTTTGTTCCTACATTCCAAATCCTCCTCCCAGCTCCCACTGAAAGGACAGTTTTAGCAGAGTATCTTGTAGGAAATCCTCCAGAGAGATCTCCAGTGATGACAGATTGTAGCGATGAAACTGACTCCATCACCACCTTCACCTTTATTTGATACACCTCTCTCCTCCACTGGCTCTTTGAGGAAAAGTATTGATTGCTCTGGTGAGCCTGGCTTCTGGTAGGGCCTGGATGCAAATTGTTTCTTCAGCTGGTCACACCATTAACAGACTTCTTCCTGGTAATTCTTGCTCCATGCCATGGAAATCTCCCAAGGTTTCATGGATTTTAAAGGCGTAACAGCAGACCTCAAGGTCCTAAACTTTCTGACTTCAGTGCGGAGAGAAGAATGCACTTTCAGATAGGATTTCAGGGGAAACCAAAGGCAGAATTGGGCTTTGCATGTGGCTCTGGCTGTGCAACTGGAGTAGGCCTAGCAGAACCTTACGCCTTAACAAGGATCTCACAGAGGCATGCCCAAAAGATGGGGTACAGTTTTCTCATAGCTCATCTCTCCACATGGGCTGCCTTTACCAGGTAAGGTATTAATTGCTAGGGTTAAATTGTCCACTGGGGAAACAGGACTAGGCCATATATACATAACGCTCTATTTTAAATAGAATGAAATTCAAGTAGGATTAATCTTCTGCCTAAAAAATAAATTCTGTTTATGATTAATATAAACAATTAGTTAATTAATAATTAGTTCCCTTAATATTCTTGAGACAGCTTTTAACACGTATGTTTAATTTTGTTCCATGTTGATATTTAATAAAATGTATGGCTGTCAATAGTGCATACCTATATCTGCAGTGTAAGACCTTTGTAGATAGAATTCTTAGGAATATTTTTATAAGAAGAACTGAGAGATGACAATGAAAGACTTTTGATCTCCTGCATTTTTTTAAGCTCTTTGCTTTTTAACATATCCACTATTGCTGGCCATTCAAATTACAGTCTAGCTGGGCAAGTGTGCAATAGGACATAAGATTAAACAAATCAGCAAAAAGCAGAGGTAGGTGAATGAGTCTCTCCAAATTTGAGTTCTGCTAGGCGTCACATGTAGTTTTCAAGTTCCTAAAGCACACTGCAGTCTAAGACCAATTTAAGGTGGCTACAGCAGTATTGTGTGTCAAACACTGATAGCAAACGTTCCTCTTCAGGGCATTGTTGAGGTGATGGAGGACGCTGCAGAGTTGTTCAGTGTTGCAATATGACCTTTCTTCATCCCAAGACAACAGGCTGGGGCTGCATGCTCCTCAACAAACCTCATCAGAGCACTTTCTCAGCACAGAACTGGGGTCCTCTGCTCAAATCACTGCTCTCCATTTCCATGGAACAGGACTCTAACTAGTCAGACCCTTCCAAGACACAGGAGGAGCACCAACAGTCATAGGTTGAATTAGGAATGGTTCTGTCTGAAAGAAAGCTGTGCAGAAATTTTGCTAATGAGTGAAACCTCTGAAGACTGCTTGTGTGTGACTGATGTTTGAGAATAGGCCAAGCAGTAGCAAGAGACAGCAAACAAACTATCACTGGAACGCCTTTTCCTCACCTGGCCCACAGCCAGTCTGCCCCTCTGGGCTAACTTAGGGCATCCTGGGGGCTGTTCAGAATTATGCTGCCTGTCAGTGTCTTTAAAGTATTATGGCTGCTGGGAATCCCTGCAATGAATGAAGACTTGAGTAAGTCCTTCCCTGCCAACACATCCAACGCCAGGCAGCAGCAGGAGGGTGTTTTTAGCATGCCTTCATGTCAGAGGTTCTCTGTACACTAAACAGGCTGGCAAAGTACAGAGCAACAGAAACTGACAGGTCTGAACTGGTGTGATCAAATGGATCTCACAGGGCATTGAGCGTATCTTTAATGCAAGCGTTTGCCTATCAGCCATTTCAGGGAATCTACTGTTCTTCAGACTGAGGAATGGTGCCAAAATCACCCAAGTATAAGCCAAGTTGCAAGTTTTTAATTTACACGCACAGTCCTGTATGTTCACTAAGGAGGTACAATTTTATATGAGAACCTAAACTCAAATTCAGGCCAGACTTTCACCTCTGCAGCTCCTGTGCACTTCCTTGGGAGGTTGGCATATATGTCTTGTGGTAGCATTCATGACAGAGTAAGAAATAAAGTTATCATAGCCATTCAGGTGTTTCTTACAATAGATTTTCACACTGTGATAAAATTAATTGCATGTTGCTGACAGTATTCTTTTATTTTCATAATCAGGCAGATACAAATTTTGGTCTAATAGTGCAGTAAACAAGATGATTTCTAGGAGCATGTTTCTATAAAAATGCAAAAGTCAAGAGTATTAACACTAACCACTTTGCACTTATGGAAGATACTGCATACTTACTTGACAAATCAATTAATGCTGATGCGTTTCCGACAACCCACTTGAGGATAGAAAGAGTTTCCATACAGTTTTAAGAAGCACAAGAATAGCATTTCTGAAAGCAAACGAGGGATCTAAATCTGTGTATGAAAGCCATTAGACAAATCGTTTTCTCCTCCCTTTCTCACCTTCTTTTATTCAGCAGGGTCAGATTTTCAGGGGTGCCAAGTCTATTTTAACCCATCTGTTTCCTTGCAGCTGCACCAAGCAGGCAGTGCAGAAATCCCAAGTTTGCTTTTTCACTCACTGGAGACATTGCCAGCCCCCAGGCTCTTGCATACCCCTGTCATTCATAGCAGCTGCTGAGGAAGCTTTCCCCATACCTTAAGATCTTAAAATCCAAAACAGCTTAAGATCTTGAAGTCAGACTTTGATGTTCTCGACTTCACCCAAATTTTCCTGGCAGGCTCCACAGTTTAGCAGGACAGAGCCTCTACAGCCACAGCCCATCCTGCTGCTCTCAGCCCAGGGAATCAGGCACCTCCATGGAGACAGGGACATCAATTCATGGGTCAGAGTCTAACTAAGCAGAAACCATTGCTAGACAAAGTGAGCCATTGCTCTGGGTGAGCTTTAAATAGATCCCCAGGCCAATGTGCAGGGTTGGGTGAGTCTCAGGTGGGGCTGATCAAGCATATCAATGCTCTCCGGGTTGCTGGCAGTGTCTCAGCTGCACATGGAGCATATTTCTCCACACAAGTGGTGGACTTAGAGTGGAAGGTCTCATGTAGTTTATGCTATGTGGGGCCAGGATTTGGTTTTTAAACAAAATCTCAGATCAGAGGGGCCTGCAAGCAGGAGCTCCCAGAAGAAAGACAACAGCTTTGAAGGGCCTTTGCCCTGCTCATGCTGCTGCACAGGTCTGCACTGCCTTTCTCTATCCTCCCTGCCAAACTGACTCTAACTTTGGCTCCCTGTGTTAACAGACTGCTTCCATAGTTGTCAGTCTTTTTTTAATCTCTAATTGACCAGACACAAACAAATCTTTTTTTAAAGCATAGATCAGAGCTGCATTGTGAAAATGGCACAAATGTCCAAGCAGCAATCATGACTCCAACTTGCAGCAGTGATGCTCTAAAGGTTCGTCCTGATAGTTGTATAGCCCATACTGCAGTAAAATCCTGATCCATCTTGTTAATGAAAGTAAGAATAATTGTTCACAGTTTGACTGTAGGCACTGGTTAGGCAAGCCTTTTCAAACTCTGAAGATGTTATCTGGAAAATTAAGGAGCACCAATTGAACTCAGTTTCTGGACAAGTGTGGTAAATACTGAGGAGGTTTATTAATTCATCAAAGCTCCTTGTGAGAGGGTCTAAATCCTACTCTGGAGGCCGGCATAGAAAGAATTAACTTTCTCCTTCTTCTTGTAGAAACGATTGCAACTGCCTACCCCGCATAGAGGGAAAAGGCAGCTGTAATGAATTATTTATCTGTAGCACACTGTAAGAGGGATGTGTTGTGATTAATTATAGAGCTGGGCAGGAAATGGTTTCCTTGTCCCAAAAGATTTTTGAGATTAAAAATGTGTTGCTATTCCTCACTGGGGTAAAACCAAAACCCCTTTGAAATATCTTATAAAGAGAGAGAGCAAGACCCACCTACAAAAAAACCCCTCATCAGTTCATATGTGTAGGACCCTCTTGCAACATGAAAGGCCAACAGAAAATTTTAACGTCTAAGAAGAAATTTTGGTAGAGAATTCCTGGAGTCCAAGCCATCTCGTTCAACCTCCATACTGGGGAGCGCTCTAAAAGGAGGAAACCAACACGCTGGAGTAGGGACATGAACCTTGTTGGTCTCACATGAATGCTATCTCTGCTGAGCCAATATGGGGCTTAGCTCTTGGCTTCTCATGCTGGC
>NW_010433089.1:7123-14506 GCF_000710305.1 Buceros rhinoceros silvestris
CAGGAGAGTCCTGACTGGTTCTACCTGATTACCTGGTCCTCAGAGAAGCAATCCATTGTTCATTCTGACTTTTCTGGTTTTGCAGCTAAATGCCGCAGAGTTGAATGACCTTTTTAAAACTTTTTGCCTCCAGATGGGAAACCTCCTTTTTTAAAAAGCTTACGTGGAAGTGACTTTTTATTTTCTGAATCATTTCCCCCACATGTCTCATAAATAAGAATCTTTTTTCTAGGGTTTGTTGGGGTTCTTTTATCAACACTTCCAGTTTAAACACGTAGCCTGACTGTACAAGAGTGCCCTGCTTTATTTTTAAGGGAGGCTGGGAATTGATTCACTAGATATGACATAGCAGAAACCTCAGAATTTGAATCCACTCCACCTAAAATCATTGTTTTGTTCCATAAAAGGAACAAGAAAAGCTTTGGCATATCTTCATTACAGCTGTAGAAGTTCATGCTTGACATAGTTTCTCCCCAGGGTACAACTGTGGTAAGGAAAAAGATTACGCTGACTGAAAGAACTTGAACTTATCTAGATTAAAAACATACAGTCTTTTTTAATAGTGGCTAAGACTTGGTGAGGTTGAGTACCTCCTGAGATTTGTGAGGAACTGTGGCAGATCAGGTTGATCCTTTTCCTGGCACCAGTAGAAGGATGTGCAAAAAGCACCAGGTGTCTCCTTTGGTGTCTTTTGAGACTAAACAACCAGAAATAAAAAGTAGTGCAGCAATGATTTCATAACATTTTGCAAAAAATATTCACTTTGAAGTCTTTTGAACACTGGGACATGAAAAGGGAATGCCCAATGGGGAAATATTTTGAGCCGCATGAGCCAGATTCAGTTTCCATGAGCCTGCAGAGAGCACTAGCTAAATTCCAGCCTAGTCCAGCTAGCAGCCATGTGAAAGCGTGACGTCCCCAATCCATTAGCTCCTCTCAGTTCCCTGAAGGCTGGCAAAAATTACAAGAATAATGTTGTTAGGATCTGAAGCCTTCTTAGTCAGGTGTTCAGAATTAAACGTTTTGAGTAAAATGAAAGCCTGGGCTTGCCAATATATCTCCGCTCTGGGACAGGAGACTTCACTGGTGAGTCAGATGGCTGGTCAGTCTGAACTATCATCATAGTTGAATGCAGACAGGACCAATGCAGAACAAGCCCTGAGGCTGACAAACCCAGCAAATGTGAGCAACTGGTGGCACTGCTTGTAGGAATCATGATTGCTGCTGAGGCTCAGGCCAGCCTCGGGCTGATGAAGGCTTAAGGAAACCAATTGCAGGCTGGCAGTGTCCCTGCCTGGATGCAACCACTGCCAACAACATCCAGATATGCCATCACCTTTTCATTAAATACAATGGGTTTTAAACCTAGGAAAAAATCTTCAGAACAGGCCAGAGCCTTCTCTTCCAGTTCTTGAAAGCATAGCTGTCTGCCTTTGGGGTGGGTGAGCTCTGCTGCAGGCCTTAGATCACAACTGACAGGCACAACAGCATCACAGATGACACTGACAACATGCAGACAGGATGTAAGGCTTTTTTCTTTATTTTTTCCTTCTTTTTCACGTCTATTATTAGTCCTGGAGTTGTGATACTCCTTTTTCCTTGCTGTAACAATTCACACCTGTGAAGTTCCAAATCAGATTATCAAACCTATTTGATTTGGTACTACATTTGAAAAACAACCAGAAGCACCAGGTGGTCCATTTCTTAAGTGAGACGTGACATTAAGAGTGTACAACAGACCTGTTTTAATTTTTTTAACTGCCTGGTCATATTAAAATGAAAGTCACAGTTCTCACAGTTCTGGATACAATTACAGAATCTTGGACTTATTATCACCCTGTTGTGTGCATTGTGTTTTGGGGTCTAATCTCTCCAGTGTGAGAAAAGGGGTTTGATAACCCATTGGTGTCATATACTTACCACACTTCAACTCTGCTGAATTTCTAAAGGGAAAGATAGATGGGTTTTATTGATAGCCCTCTAACACAGCTGGATAGTTATCATTGGATTTGATACATTCGGATGTTGAGGAAAATGTCACCCAACATAAATGAGATAATACGTAAATCCAGAAATGTGTGGGGTTTAAAAATAATTATTCCAATATCTATGCTTAATATACAGCTCTGATACTAGAGATTGCCCCAGGATTAGGAGCTGTTTCCATTACCTGAGTAGTAACTGGGCAAAATCTGATCTGAGTTGTCATTAAAAAATTTAGTGAGATTTTTATCTATTTTCAAATACCACTGTAAACTTTATTGTGTTTAATCTGGCTTACTTGTTACAGGAACATAAAAAGGGGCATTAGGAATGTAGATTTAGTGTAGCACAACCATTAAGATGAAGAGTAATGGCTGGGAAGCCTTAGCTCTCAGATTCTCCTGTTATACTAATGTCACCAAAATCATGTTAATGGGACGTGGGTATATTTCATAGGCTGTATGGGCGGAACAAACGGTTCCATTTGCCCAGCAGAAGCAGCTCTCCTGATCCACTGCATTCACATAGGGGTGTGATTTTATGCGCATGGATCAACACACTGTAAAGATCTTTGTTCTCTCTGTAAAGGCACCGGCACCCAGGTTAGGTAAGTCCCCCATGCTGGTGGGTGTAGGGGGTCTCAGTCTCAGGCCAGGGCTGTGAGCCAAAGTGCTTGAGTTAACCTATTAAACATTTTCATAAGGCATGATATCCAGCCTGGTTAAAAAAGCCTCAGTTTCCAGAATAAGCTGAAATTTCTTCTGGTTTATTATTTGTAACGCTATGCTTTCCAATGAAGTGTAGTGAAAAGTTCTGTTTACCAGCTGGTGGGAAGTCTGATACACTGGTAGAGAAGGAACTGACTAATTTGTTCATGGATTTTTTTATTTATTTAAACTGATGGTTTTCAATCTGCTCATCACCAGGGACTGTGGCCTTTTGAGGAAACAAAAACAAAAGAAAAACAAAGTTGTTTATGAAAAGCTCTTTTGTGGGCCAGTGGTCTAAATTTTTTCAGTATAAAGAAAGCCTTGTCCTCCTTACAAATAGCTTTCACAACTTTATCTGAGATTTTAACATTCTATGCAGGTGTAAATTTTAAACAAGAAAGATTCACATGTTGCACAGCCGAGGTTTATTGTGTTTGCTTGGCTGGTGCTCAAGAACAGTAAATGATTTCTGAATAAAATGAAAATACAGTAAGACAGTAGCCTGGGAAGTATCTTTTCCTACATATTGCCCAGAATTATTTGAGAAGCATTTTAGAGGTATGATTGGGGAAGGAGGTGAGTAACAGATATGATAGGGAGCAGAATGATTTGTCATTTGGTTCACCTTTCTTTCTTTGTCTTTCTTTCTTTCTTTTTCTTCCTCTTTCTTTCTTCCTTTTCTTTCTCTTTCTTTTCTTGCTTTCTTTCTTTTTCTTTCTTTTTCTTTCTTTCTTTTTCTTTATTTATTTTAACAGGGTGCCTTCTCCTAGCCAAAGACTCCACTAGTTCACTGACATTAGGAAAACTCATAAAAAATGATGGCTGAGATTGAGTGAGCACATACACATATAGCTGTATGTAGCCATGTATCACCAATAGAAAAGAATACATTTCCGCTAAACTTCAGTCATCTCTTAATGTTAAACTGGTAACAACCATGTCTTATTTGGAGTTTCTCTCCATACCTCTTTCTCCTTAGTCATCAGGGATTTGCAAGTGTTCTCAGGATTTCCTTAGAATTTAGGCTAACAGAGCAGTGCAGGATGAATCGTAAGTATGAATCGTAAGCTGTTAGAGACAAGTGTTTGGAACAATAAGGAAGTCTTTCCATGTTGTAACTTTGCCTGCAAAGGTTTTTCTTAAAAGAGGTACATATAATAATAATAATCTGTACCGTTTTCTGCATAAGCCACCATTCCAGGTTTTACCAATAAACAAAGGAAATTGCACACTTTTAAAAGGAGACTAACATGTAGTGATTGGGTTGCATATTTTTGTTTTCCAGCTTACTGCTGTGTTCTTTCATGCTTAAAATAAACCTGCAGCTCACACAGTAAACAGGTGATGTTGGTTTGACCATTGGCAAAGCATTCCCCATGCCGTATTTGCAACCAATTACATACTAATCCAGTTCTGCATGGGAAGCCAGATAGCCAAGCAAGCCTGCATCCTCAAAGAGGTTTGAGTTTCTGTTACCACTTACCTATCCAAAGGATATGAAATCGCTACATTCACATATACTGCTTAGGAACAACAAGTTTACAACTTTTTTCTCCTTGGAAACCTTCCAAATCAATATTTTTGTTCTGTTTCAGGCAAAATGAGAACACATTAAAAAAATTATTTTGTTCATATCCCTTTGTAACCTGTGGCCCTTTGAGCAATAGTTGGAAGGCAAAAATTAATATATATGACCGAAAACAGAATGGTCATTCTGTGGTTTCTTATGATGTTTGAGGGAAAATAAGGCCATGAAATAGTATTTTCATAATTTGAGATAAATTATATGGTGGCGGGTATCTACTGAGGAAAGTCTGGAATATCTTGTTCCAGCTGTGGTGACAACTGCAGCTTGTGCTCTTGCGTCTCTCTGTCTAACCTAACCTCTCTAAACCTAACCTCTTTCCAACTGCTAGGCATCAAATTGAACATGTGTGAGACACAACTCTTGGGATTAACATTAAATTAGTGAATCTTAGACCTTTTCAAACATTCGTCTCATGTATGCACCCATGTATATCACAGACATTTTTATTTAATTATTCAGGAATTGGCACATGGCTTGCATTAGCTCCTTCCTATGGGTATCTTGGGAACAGAATGGTGCAAAGGAGCAATATCTAATCCTCATACAGCTAAAACTTTTCATGAAGAAGAAGATCCTATTAAACCAGCCCTGGCATATGAGCAGAAATTACACTTAATACTAAGTACCTGTTCTTAATACAGAATATAGTTGTGTTCATACCAGCAAATTGATTCAGACTCCCATAAAAGAGTTGTAAGGTTTCATCTTAATTTGCAAGTAAATCTCTATATATTCAGGCTGTGTCATTTTGATGGATACAGAACTGTGCACTGCTACAAGGCTGGCACATGTGTTTATTTATTCAGGAAAATATACAGCATGAAAACATTCATTATAAAAGACTTAGTGTGCTCTAACAGCCTGATCCAGCACCACTGAAATCAATGAGAATCTTTCTTTCCATGCTGGTAGCGCAGGAGCATGCCAGCAGTGTGCAAAACGCTCCCCTGGCCTGAAGTGCCTAGCACAAATGTCAAAATCATTAGGAAGATAAAAGCCTGACAACCCCATAGGCACGTGACAAATTTGGAGGTAACTGAAAACACAGCTGATTCCTAAAGTTCACATGTGAACCATACGCTCTTAGAAAGATGGGTTATTCTGGCTACATATCTATGCTTACTTCTTGTTTAAAAAAACAAGGAGTAGTAACAGGAGAGTTGGTAAAATGTACCTTAAAAGCGGCTGAAAAGGGTTGGTTAGTAGTTGACTTGCCTTTAATATTCAGCTTGCAAAACAAATTTGATTTACTTGAATTTTCCAGATTTTTCTTTATTCTGCTTTAAATAACATCTTCTCAAAAACAGGACAGAAATATTATTTCCTGTTTTTTAATGAATTATCAGGCTGCAATATAAATGCCTGTTTATAGTAATTACTTTAATAAGGAAGAGCAAACCCTATATTTTGGTTGCAACTAGTTTCACACAAGTATTTCAGTCCTGAGAGTTTTTCAGTGGTAACCCATGAATTGAATCTGCCAGTGGGATGCAAACCGTAGCACCATATACAGAACAAAAACGTGTGCATGCACGTCCGCGAGCCTCTAGCTTTATTGTACTTTACAGGTACAGTCAGGATATGATGCATAACCAAACACTGATGTCTTAGGAGATCCCCTCCCTCAGGTGCTCACTGTGGGCACACCCGTCTGCTTGCTGAGGAGGCCTCCTGCCCCAGCTCAGCCATGGACCTGCTGCTGCAGCAGCATCCCAACATGCCTGCCTGTCTTTTGGGAACACACTGTTTCACAGAGCTCCCACCAGCCTCTGATGAAGCTGCCATCAGTGGTGGCTTTCCAGTTCCCTCAGCAGAAGAGAAGTCTTCACAAGAAAACGTGTAAGCAGAGGGGTGCCTGAGAGAATGGAAAGCAGTACGGAAAGTTAGCATCCCCTACACTGTTGACTTTCTGATTGATACATCCATCTTCATCTTCTCTCTGTGTTTCTTGTGCCCAGCAAGCATCCAACAAAGACCAACAGCTATTGGGTGTCTGGGTCTGGCTTCCAGACATGGACCGAGTGCTTACAGGTCCCCTGAAATCTACCTCCCCTGGTGCTGCAATTTGTTCTTCACCCCAAAGTCCAACACCCAGCAGAAATCCAGAGAAAAGAGTTGTCAAAAATTGTTTTGACCAACAAATAAATTAAACCACCTTGCCGTAAATCCAGATGGCATTCCTTTCTGCACTGCTGTTTTGCTTTCCCAGTCACAGGCAGGAAAGAGTCTAAACTCAGTTTCTTTGTCCACAGTGATATTGCTATTTTATCTCTGGGAAGGTGAAATCAGGAGAAGTGCGGATCACTGGTGTGTTTTGCACTTTTATGGAATAATTAGTCATTGTCACCCTTTTTTAGAAAGTACTCCAAATAAAAAATGCAAGGATCCTCTTGGTCTTTTATTGCAGAGGTCTATGTCAAATCCAAGCATCTTTCCACACTTTTAACGGGTCTTGAGGTTTTGCATGTGGTAACATTTGTTGCAAACTGATGCAATACTGTTCATTTCTTTAACCATAAGATACAGTCTAGCATGGGAGAGCTGGATGATCTGGGAGTCCAGCCCCCGATGGCTATAAGAGGCTTTACGTTGCCTTGTCCTTGCCCAGGCTCATGTGAGAAGCGCTGGGAGTTAGCAGAGTGGCTGCTGCCTCATCCCGGGTGGCCCAGAACCTCTGCAAGAAAAATGCCAGCAGCTCCGTCGTTTAATAGGAAGAGGTGCTCCTCCCAATACTTTATTTTTTAAAAAGCCTTTCCTCACAGTTCCTAAACAGATTGTGGACTAAATCAGCCACATCAGGAAAAGGAATGGGAAAGAACAAGGAATAAATACAGCATAAATAGCCTCTTGCCCCCACCCCCCTCCCCCCCAGCAGTTTTACGAAGGGTAGGGCAGAAGACAAGGGCACTTTCTTCAAAAGGGGATCCTAGACTCATACTGGTAGCGGTGACAATCCCTGCCCCTTCCTCTGAGAGGAAGATTTCCCTGCTCTCATCTACACTTGCCTTCTCGGGGTTTCTCCTCCTCGCCTGAGCCTGCGGATCTCTCTTTTTAAATGCAAAACGAAGAAGGGATCAGAAACTTAGGGCAGGCCCCCCGTGC
>NW_010433090.1:0-3170 GCF_000710305.1 Buceros rhinoceros silvestris
GACTCTTGTATCATGAAATGATTCATTCAAATATTCTAAAATATGCAAAATAAACAAGATACTGCAGTGAGTTCTGAATGATAAACTGAAAACACCTTCATAGTCGGAAAAAACATTACTAACAGAGAACAAGAAAGAATATTTTTTGCTTACCAGCTGCACACTTGGGACAGAAACTGAAGAAGCAGCATAAAGGTGTATCTGTACAGAAACGCTGAGACACTAACACCACCACATACTTCCTTTTGCTTTAATACTGCTCTCAAAGCCTCTTTCTGGCCAGAGGCTAGAGAAATAAAAACATCATCTGTGGCGAAGGACAGAGATACACTTTGTCGAAAAAAATGCCTGTTTTAGAGGTCGACACAGAACTTATTTCAACGACATGCAGAATTTTGCTGTGACGAACCTGTTGCCTGCACAAACCACATTATCTACGGCAGGTTTCCCTTCACTGGGCAGCAGACTTCAATCATGAGAGTAAGAGGAGGCTCCATTTAACACGATTTATAGAGTTGGCATCAATAAAATCTACACACATGCTGGTAAGCCAGCTGCCTGCTGCCTCTGTGGTGAAAAAGGAAAATAAAGTATGAATTTTTGGCCTTAAATGAGGGTATTGCTTTGAGTTTCTTGCCTCCACACAGCCACCAATACCCAAGAAACCTGCAGAAGTGTATTTTCTTAAAAAAAAAATCCCCCAAATCTGATTGAAACTTGGAATATTTTCACATTAAAGTATCTACCTTGAAGAAAAATACCTAAGATAAAATTAAAGCTCCCTTTTCCTCCAATTAATCAGTTTTCTCACAAAAAAAGGGCCTGTAGCAGTATACCGATGTGTCCCACCTTTAGGTCTTCTGAAATCTTCCACTAGTAGTGAAGGATCTTCTTGTACCACACCGACAATCCTTCAGCAGAAGGAGAGCAGAAGAGCACAGATCAAAGCCTCTGATAGCAGTGGACATTTTAGAAGCAGATGGAATTGCTGAATATACAAATCTAAGCATACACAAACCCAAGGTCTTGGAACAAAACATGTTCAGATGTTTACTGCAGAACCATCTGCAGTAGTAGTCAAGAACTCAAGTGATATTTTAGGGACAAAACCCCTAGAAACCCAATTCAAATTAAAAGTAAGTATTCTAAGGGCCTCTCCTTATTTAGGGCCAGAGAATTAGTAGTGAAACTACACATTGTGGTTTGCACCTCAAGTGGCTAATCTCAAACAATTCAGATTACCCAAACACACAGAATGAAGCTCCCATAACACTGCAGAACTGCAGGGGCAGAGCTGAGCTTTCTTTAAGTACAATGTATGAATAATCAAAGCCTGTGAGGACTTCACGAAGCTGGTGCAGGGTCTGGAGCACAAGAGCACTGCGGAGCAGCTGAGGGACTTGGTGGTGTTTCAGTCTGCAGAAAAGGAGGCTCAGGGGAGACCTCATCACTCTACAACCACCTGAAAGGAGGGTGGAGAGAGGTGGGGGTTGGTCTTTCTCCCAAGGCTTACAAAGGAAGAATTACACTAAAATTTAAAAACAACTCTTGGTATTAATGATGAAACAGGGAGCAGCACAGTAGAGAAAGCCCCTCCAAACACTTCAGCATTAATGTTTCATTAGCAGCAACACCATGAGGAAAGCAGTCCCTGTGCAGAAGCTGAGCCAAAGATTCAACTTTTTATCTTTTTTTATCAAAAAGCTACAACTTTTTGATTAAAATGCTGTTCTCTTTGTCTGGGATTGCAGGAAGCAACAGTAACTCCTCTTAGCATTTGTGATAAAAACGTGGGCTCTGTAGAATTCTCTTCTGAAAGCAGATGATCCGGACATCCTTTAGCACTCAGGACTCCTAAAATAAAAGCAGTTTTACTGTGGTCATAATGATTTGTACATATTTCCTCAACTAACCCAAATCTCAACATTTCCTCTGCTATATCTTTGGTTAACTGAACACAACAACTTTCATAACACAAATGGCCAGATCTTACAAATGTTAATTAATTCCCTGAGCCTGGATTATAGGCTTGTTTTATGATATATGGACAAAGACTCTAAAAAACTGAGCATTAAATAAAATCAACAAAGTCTAGCTCAAATTTAAGTCTAAGGATCATGGGAACATAGAAAGACAAGTTACAATTCTCTGATAACATGCATTAGAGAGAAGGGCACTGAGGACAATACACTGAGGACTAGTTTGTCTTCCTAACAATATAAAATAACATTTTTGAAGCTGCTTGAACCTAGACCCCCAAAAGACTAAAATCCCTTCCCCAAACTCCAAAGACTTTAATTGATACAAATGTTAAACAAACAAAATTAACATTTTATATGATTGGATAAGCAGCACAGATTGTGTCAGTTTGGAATTTGGAGAGTACATGTTACATCACTGCAGTCTCATTAGATTATTAAATCTAAAATTAATTTAATCTAAAATTAATGATCTAATAATTAGATCACTAAAATTATTTACTTAATGTTAATACAAACAGTCTTTTTAAAAAGTTACAGAAAAGGATGGAATTTATTTTATTGATTTTGTTTACTCATCTCTGTGTGCTTTATTGGTACAGGCGGCTGATGGGTGTATGCTCTTTGTGCCAAGCAGGTGGGGTTTAAAGAAGCAGAGAAAGAGGAGAACTGCTTAAAAGACTTTTTTTTAAACCTCTCTCCCAGCATAAAACCACAAAATAAGCTACCTTCTTCACAGAAAGGGTTGTGAAGCATTGGAACAGGCTGCCCAGGGACTTGGTGGAGTCCCCGTCCCTGGAGGTGTTTAAAAGCCGTGTAGATGTGGCGCTGATGGACGTGATTTAGGGACCCTGGCAGTGCAGGGGGAACAGTTGGACTCGATAATCTTAAAGGTCTCTTCCAAACAAATGATTCTGTGATTCTCTGCCTGACCACCTCACCCTGCACAACCCAGACCGGGCAAACACAGTCTGGGAAAACAAACAAACACGACTTTTGAAAGAGTGCTGGTATCCGTGGTACCAGAATACAAAAATTCCCTCGTTACAGAACTATGACACGACTGAGAGCACCACACAGCGCCCTTCCCTCAAACCTAAGCCGAACCCTCACGGTAAATCGCTCACCCGGTGCCGGGTGCTGCGGGGGGTGCTGTGGGTAACCCCCCCGCCCGGAGCCCTGTTTGCAGAC
>NW_010433091.1:0-1115 GCF_000710305.1 Buceros rhinoceros silvestris
CAAGTCTATGGTACAGAAGAAGACAAAACAGGAGGGAAAGTGCGAGCTAAGCTGTTTGGAGACGGATACACAAGCCACATGAGCAATAGCTATGCAAAATTATTAATTAGTTTTCAAATATGTATGATTATTTCAGGGAAAATAATGAATATGCACATTATTGGGTGATATAAGCTTTGGCTGGGGCAGCATACGGGGTGCGAGATTTGGGGAAGATACACCCCTCGCACCCAGTGCTGATAAGATAAAGAAAATGCTGCTTCTTAATGCTACATTGGTGTTATGGAGTTTTTCTTCCGAATTTTCTGTAACATCCTCAGGGACCTGAAAGGAGGTCGTAGTGAGATGGGGGTCGGCAAGTGAGAGGAAGAGAAGAAATGTCCTCAAGCTGCGCCAGGGGAGGTTTCAATTGGATGTCAGGGAAGGGTTGTCAAGCCCTGGAACAGGCTGCCTCGGGAACTGGCTGAGTCACCATCCTCTGAGGCATTTAAAAGTCATATGGATGTGACACTAAGGGACCTTGGCTTAGTGGTGGACTTGGCAGTGTCAGGTTTATGGTTGGACTGGATGATCTTGAGGGTCTTTTCCAGCCTAAACGGTTCGATGATTATACAACAAATATAAATGTTAACAGTTCCTTGGAGGTGTTAACTGCCCTGGACAGATTCTGGAGAACAGGAAGGGATCAGGGCTTTGTGTGATCAAACGCTTACTGAAGATTTCCCTGGCACAGCTTCAAAGGCAGTGAGATCCACTGCAATAATCAAGATGAGCATGTTTTCCAGATCACAGACACATCCCCTACTAGATGACTTGATCCCCTTCTGCCCGGTTTGCTCTCTCATTCGGGCCCCAAAGAGGAGTCAAAGGAAATTGAAGATACTCAGCTTTTCATGCAGGGAGGCCCTAAAGACAGCATGTCTGGATCTTGGCATACTGGCTACAGGACAGGTCCACACTTCCCCACTCCCCCTGCTTAAACTTGAAAATAAGCCCCAAGGCACAAGGATCATTTCAACCTTTTTTCATCTGGTTGGTTGGGGGTTTGATCCAGCCCGGCCCATAGCCAGAGTTGCCCTGGAGTTTCCAGAGGGATAAAACCAGCAGTTACTGAG
>NW_010433091.1:1239-1523 GCF_000710305.1 Buceros rhinoceros silvestris
CCAGCCATACCCTGCAGAGTATGGAACCAACCACACAAAAGGGAAGACAGGAATTCTCATTTGCTGCTGGAGAAATTCTAAATCCAAAGACGCCATTTAAATTCGAGACACAACCATCTGGAAAACGCTCCCAGGCAGGAGGACAGAGGAAAGCTGTCTGCAAATTCTCTCCCTCTTCTCCATTCTCTTCTTGACTAGTCTCTCGGGAGGACTTTGCCTTCCACTTTAAACAGTGCCTGTCAACGAGAAGGGTTCCGGTCCCACACGAGAACATTCTGAGCTCT
>NW_010433092.1:0-862 GCF_000710305.1 Buceros rhinoceros silvestris
TTTACCTCGACCAAACTGGTGACATAATTGGTGCCCGCCATTTGTGAGGCACGAGTATTTAATATTTCATATTTAATATTTCTTAATTGAAAACTGGCACAAACGCAGTTTTTGCCTTCAGAGTTGGGAATGAGCAGGATTTTCGTTGAAGCTACCAAACAATACATGTTAAATATGCTGTAGGATCTGGTGCCTGAGTCACCAGCTGGTATAGCCTATTTTCTGTCTGTAACTGTTACCTTTTTATGCATTATTGGTATGGTACATGTTGCAAAGTGGGTGTCTTACTTGGCATTTGGACTTGCAGTGAGTTGGTTTATTTTGGGTCAGCTGGTAATCATGCCAGTGCATTTTGGATATTACTTTATGATGGCTGTCTATAACTCCGCTATCGAATGGATAATGGGGAATGACACTCCTCCATTTGATACTGGACCGATGGCAGTTGAAACCAGAGGTTCTGTGAATGGTACCACTTCTCCGTCATCGATTAATTCTATGGTTATTAGTTATCATTAACATTTTCTACGTGTGGTTTAGTATCAAGAACAGGTACCACACATGCACTACTGCCACTGCCACCTCTGCACACGATCTGAAACTGGAGGTTCTATGAACAGTATTGTTTCTCTGTCATCGATAACTCTGTTTGTATCAGTTATCTCCACTTGGTCCAGGTGTGGTTTAGCATCAAGAACAGGTACCACACAAGCACTACAGCCACTGCCACCTCTCCACCCCAACAAGCACAAGTTGCCCCTGTGAGGAAGAGGAAGAATACGTCTGGCAAGAAACGTCCAGAAGATGCGAAGAACAGTGACAACGCAGACAGCTCTGATGACAACGCAGGACCAAGCACACC
>NW_010433093.1:0-3824 GCF_000710305.1 Buceros rhinoceros silvestris
TCTGGGATGGAACCCCTAGTTGGTCAGTGTACGGTCACCTGACCTGTCTGCTCCTCCCTGCAGATGCGGCCTCTCCCTTCCTCTCCCCCACTGTGGGACACAGGGTGCAGCGGTGCCCTTGGTCTGCCCAGCAGCGTCAGCCAGAGCCTTTGTGCACCCCAAGCCCTGGCCGTGACTGGGACCATCCAGTGCTGCCACTGCCAGCAGCAGCCACTGTCTGCACAACCCCGCGCTGACCTGCCAAAACTCCAGACCAATGGCAGACACTCTCTGTTGCCTTCTGCCCCCTTCCCCTCCTTTTCCCACAGAGGGGAGAGAGAAAAGGAGCGAGAGAGAGAGACTGATGGGTTGGGAAAGAAAACGGAACCTGCTGTCATGAGAATAATGACAATGGAATGAACTAGATACAAATCTGGACAACACCAACAGTGACCCCAACCTCCCGATGGCACCACGTCCCCGTCAGCACTGGTGCTCGGGCAAGCACTGGGGAAGACCCAGGCTGCGCTCAGCAGCAGATGGGAACCAGATGCAGGAGCTGAATTCTGAAACTGGTTTCATGGTTGACCCCTGTGACCCCTCAGCTTTATCCCAGATGTGACGTCTCTGGGGTGGAACCCCCTAGTTGGTCAGTGTAGGGTCACCTGACCTGTCCTCTCCTCCCCGCAGCTGCGGCCTCTCCCTTCCTGCCCCACCATGGGACACAGGGTGCAGCAGTGCCCTTGGTCTGCCCAGCAGCAAGTGTCAGCCAGAGCCTTTGTGCACCCCAAGTCCTGGCCGTGACTGGGACCATCCAGCGCTGCCACTGCCAGCAGCAGCCACTGTCTGCACAACCCTGCCGTGACCTGAAGAAAGTGCCATCACGGAGCAGAGACAGAGCTGGACAGTGACACCCCTGAGCAGGAGGAGTTCTGTTCTGACCCAGACCAGGACACTCGCTGGCACTATCCCACCAATGGGAGCTAAGCCCTCCCAGGCTTAGCTCCAGCGAGCCTGGAGATGGCTCCATGGACCTTCCCTTGTCTCCAAGGTTGTCTCCATGGATGTTCCCATGTGCCCAGGGTTGTCCCCATATCTCCAGGGACATCCCCAGCCTGTCCCCAAGAACACCCCCATGTCCCTAGTATTGTCCCCATGGACATCTCCAGGTTGTCCCTGTGTCCCCAAGATCATTCCTGTGGACATCTTCCTGTCCCCAAAGTTATCCCTGTGTCCCCAAGATCAATCTCATATCCCCAGATGGCCCCATAGACATTCTAAGGTTGTCCCCATGTCCCCAGGAACATCCCCAGGCTGTCCCTGTGTCCCCGAGGTTGTCCCCATGGACATCTCCATGTCCCAAAAGTTGTCCCCATGAACATCTCCAGATTGTCCCCACGTCCCCACCATCCCTATGGACATCTCCCTGTCCTCAAGGCTGTCCCTGCAACCCCAAGGTGGATCCCATGTCTCCACATGACTCCCGAGACATCCCAAGGTTGTTGCTATGGACCTCGCCATGTCCCCTAGGTCATCCCTGTGTTCCCAAGATCTCCCTATGGACATCTCCATGTCCCCAGTGTTGGTCCCATAAACATCCCCGTGTCCCTAAGGTTGGTCCCGCATCCTCAGACATCTCCATGGACCTCCCCAGGTTCTCCAAGTTCCCATGAACATCTCCATGTCTGAAATGTCCCCGTGTCGCCATGGACATCTCCAGATTCTCCCTGTGTCCCTATCATCCCTATGAACATTTCCCTGTTCCCAAGACTGTCCCCCAAGATGGATCCCGTGTCCCCATATGGCTCCATAGACATCCCAAGGGTGTTCCTATGGCCCCCTCATGGTCCCAAGTTTGTCCCTGTCTCCCCAAGATAATCCCTGAGGAGGTCCCCATGTCCCCTAGGCTTTCCCCGTGTCCCATAGTTGGCCCCATGTCCCCATGGACATCCCCAGATGGCCCCATGGACCTCAAATTGTCCAAAAGTTCATCTCCATAGATGTTTCCATGTCCCCAAGATCATCCCTATGGACATCCCCATGTCTCCAAGGTTGTCCCTATGGTTCCAAGATAATCCCTAACAACATCCCCATGTCCCTGAGGCTGCCCCTGTGTCCCCAAGGTGGTGCCCTGGCCCCATGGACATACACAGCCTGTCCCCATATCCCCAAGGTTGTTCCCATGGAAGTTTCCATGTCCACAAGGTTGCCCCTGTATCCTCAGATGGCTCCATGGACCTCTTCCAGGTTGTCCTCACGTCTCCAAAGTTGTCCCTATGGATATCTCCATGTCCCCAGGCTTGTCCCTGCTCCCCCAAGGACATTTCCACATCCCCATGGTTGACCAAATGTCCCCAAGGCTGTCCCCATGAGCATCCCCATGTCCCTTTAGCGCTCCCTATGGACTTCCCCATGTCCCCAAGGCTGCCCCTGTGTCTCCAGGGCTGTCCCCCGATCATCCCCCTGTCCCCAAGACTGTCTCCATGTCCCCAGACACCTCCATAGACCTCCCCAGGTTCTCCTCACGTCCACCTCCATGTCGCCAGGCAGGCGCAGGCTGGACAGGTGGCAGCTGGGGTGGGTTGAGGTTTATTGTGGGTGCCTGGACTGTCCCCAACATCTCCGAGCTGTCACTTGTGGAACTCATGCTTCTGCTCCTCCTTCTTGATGATGGTCTTATAGGCCTTCTTGAAGTTCTTGGCCAGCACAATGTACCGGTTCTCCCTCACCACCAATGTGCCACCCTGGAGACAGGCCACTGGGCCACCAGGTCACCCTCAGCCACCATGGGGATGGGCCACCAGATCACCCAGATCTTCTGCAGTCAACCCCACCACCTTGGTCATCCCCACCACAATGCAGGGAGGTGGCACCTCCTGCCAACCTGCTGCCATCATGGAGGAATGCAGCACCCTTGTCATCCTACCGTGCTGACACGGGGACATGGCACCCATTTTCCCTCCCTGTCCCTCCATCACCCACCTTCTGGCAGATGGAGTTGACGGTTGGCCCCCAAGAATTTGTCCAGCTGAGCCATGTCTAGGTGAGGGTGAAAACATCCGCTCCTCCATGTCCCCTCTGCAGTCCCTGATGTGCCCTGGAGTGCCCCCCTATCCCTACGGTGTCCCTGACGTCCCCTTGGAGTCCCTGACACACTCTGAGGTCCCTGATGTCTCCATGCTGCTCCAAATAATCCCTGGGCCATTCCCCTGGGGTCCCAGATGTCCCCCAAAGTTCCTGGTGTCCCCATGATGACCCCAACCCCAACATCTCCCTGGGGTTCCTGATGGCCCCAGAGGATTCCAGCTCCTCAGGCCACCCCTTGGGGTTCCCACCACCCCTGTGTCCTCATGCTGAGGTGTCCCCACATGTCCCCAGATACAGTCCTCAAGGTCCATCTCCTCAGACAGGTTCATCTTCCCGGCTTGGCCAACGTGGTCCTCCCGCAGCCGGGGGGGGCCGTACATGAGGCACCCCATGGGAAGGTTGATGCCGATATGGGTGAGGACATGACACCCAGTGGTGATGTTGTGGGTCACCGAGGATCCCCCCGCCCCCCACCCTGGGGTGTCACGTGGTCAAACCTACCCGTAGAGTTCAAAGTGGGTGAGGGGCAGCTCCACAGCCTCCTGCACCTCCTGCTCCTGGATGATGTTGTGGGTCACCGAGGATCCCCCCGCCCCCCACCCTGGGGTGTCACGTGGTCAAACCTACCCGTAGAGTTCAAAGTGGGTGAGGGGCAGCTCCACAGCCTCCTGCACCTCCTGCTCCTGGATGTTCCTGACTGTAATGTCTACCTACATCACATCCAGCTTCTGGTCTGCAACAGGAGTGGGTCATCAGCC
>NW_010433093.1:3933-4234 GCF_000710305.1 Buceros rhinoceros silvestris
CTCTAAAGAAGAAGCCCAACCGGCAGCACCTTCACCACCCACAAACCTCCGAAGAACCTCCCCTTGGTCCCACCACTGAGCTCTGACACCCCAAAGCCCAGTTCCCTGGGACATGGTGGTGGCCCCAAGTGGTGGTTGGGTGGTGGCAGTGGCCCGCCTGACGTCAGCCGCATGAGGCTGCTGTTGGCCTCGGCTGGGAGAACGTCCACCAGTGCATTGCTGAGCTTGTGCAGGGGCATCGAGGTGTTTGGCTTCAGCAGCTCCTGGTCAATGGTGGTCAGGATCCACCAGTAGCAGTTGG
>NW_010433093.1:4290-5352 GCF_000710305.1 Buceros rhinoceros silvestris
AGAGAACGTCCACCAGTGCATTGCTGAGCTTGTGCAGGGGCATCGAGGTGTTTGGCTTCAGCAGCTCCTGGTCAATGGTGGTCAGGACCCACACGTAGCAGTTGGAAGCTGCAGGAGAACGAGGACTGGGTGTCCCCCATGGGTCACCCCCCCGTGGTTGTTCCCAAGCCCACCATGGCCCCCCATGGTCATCCCCAATCTTCCACATCCATTCCCACAGCACCATCACACCTGACCACCCCGTGGTCAACCCCAAACTTCCATATCCATCCCCACATCCTCACCACACTTGACTCCTCATGACCACCCCCAGCCCTTCACCCATCTCTGTCGACGCAGAAGTCACGGACACTGCTACACGACCAGTATGATCAGCAAATGCCAAAGTTTATTCCCTGGATAGCTCTATATTTATACCATAGTCAATGTATTATTAAACACCATTACATCATGTTTAAACATTATGATTTGTTGCTTAATTTGTTAGTAAATATCATTACATCGTATCTAAGCATTAGGATTTGTTATTTGTTATTAATTATGTATAAAGTCGTCACAAAGTCCATCCCTTAATTACATCAGTAGGGACTTTCCACAGCACCTGTAAAAGGTAACAATGTATCTATCGCTTCCCGAGTTTTGATACTGCATATAACACTGCTTTCTTAGCTCAATTCCTCTAACAATACTAGTGTTCTATAAGGTACAATACCAGCTTTCTCCATGACCTTGGCTCAGATTCTTGCCTTTCAGCAGTTTTAAACAAAGACCTTTGCAAACTGTACTGTTGCTAACTTCAAGCAGGCCTGAGAACCAGAGTTCTGCTAACTTTAATAAGGAAACTTTAGAATCATAGTTTTGCTAACCCAAAATAAGTCTCTGAAGTCTCTGGATTGGCCATTACATGTCCATTTTCTTCAAGAAATCCCACAATTCCCCCTTCTTGTTTTTGGACAATCCAGAGATCAGTAACAGCTTTCTTGATAGTTTGAGAGGCACATTTTAGAACACATCCTGCTATTGCCACCTGTCATGGAGCAGATCATCCTGATTGTCATCATG
>NW_010433094.1:0-697 GCF_000710305.1 Buceros rhinoceros silvestris
TGGGTGGCCGCCCTCCTCCTCATGCAGCCCCGTGGGCACTTAGACTTATGGACTTTGAGCCTGCACCACGGGGTCCTCTGGCATCCCTCGGAACGGCCAGGCCCTTCTCCTCAGCGTCACTGTGGAGCTGGTCAGGTCCCAACCTGCCCTCACCTCGGGGGTCCTGCTGCCCCCAAATGCAGCACTGGCTGCTTTGCCTTTGACAAACTCAGGAGGCTTGTATGGCCAAATCCCAGAGGTTCTCCAGGTCCCCTAAGAGAGGATCTCCACTGGGGAGCTGTCGCTGTGGGCATACAGATGGGTCACCTGACTCTTGATGCCTCAACCAAGGCAAGAGCATGAGGAACCGCAGGACACTCCAGCTAACAGAAGGAGGGACTAGTTGAGTGGACCTGCTGACTGAGGTAGGAATGGCCATGGGTACAAGCTCAGAAACACCTCAGCAGGGGACAAAGGAAGTGAAACCAGGGCCAGGGAGGAAAGGGTTAACAGTGGAAGGTTCATTGAATCACAGAATAACTCCGGCTGGACAAGAACTCTGAGCGTTGTCTTGTCAACCCCCCTGTACAAAGCTGGCTGAACTAGAGGATGTTGTTCAAGGGCTCCTCGCAGCAGAGCTTCATCCCCAGAGGAGCTGCAAGTGCCTTTTGTCCCCACCTGCCGGGGGAGAACCGAGACATTCCCCAGGGTGGGCTAG
>NW_010433094.1:903-1359 GCF_000710305.1 Buceros rhinoceros silvestris
TCCAGCTGGCCCCGGGAGAACAAGTTGGAGGAACCTAAGTGCAGCCCCGAGGAAGAGGAGAGGATGAAGAGGTGGAAGAAGCTGCGATACCCCCTCTGTGCCACTTGAGGGACTGAATCAGTGCCCCAAGTGTGTGCAGAGCTTCCCACCCTGCTCAAAGCCAGAGGAGCACTGGTGCACCCACTCCCGTGCTCGACTCTTTGTCTGCGGCGACTGCGGCAAGAACTTCGCCAGCAGCTCCCTCCTCATTCTGCACCTGCCCATCCACACCAGCGAGAAGCTGCACCCTGCACCAATTGCGGCAGGAGCTTCTACCACAGCTCCAACATCACCCCGTGCTGCTGTGCTCACACTGGGGAGAAGCTGTAGGTCTGCAGCGTCTGTGGCCAGAGCTTCAGCTGCCGCTGCCCCCTCCAGGGCCATGAGAAGATCCACAACGGTGATGGGGTCCTCCTG
>NW_010433095.1:0-14178 GCF_000710305.1 Buceros rhinoceros silvestris
AGCCTCATGAATAATTAAAATCTTCAATCTGGACCCAATTACCCAACGACTTTCCCACTGTACAGAGGCGACAGGGGAGAGGGGACACTGCAGACTGCGGAGGGGGTGGGAGGGGTGGGGTGTGTCTGGGAGGCACAGGGCGAGGAGGGGGCTCGGGAAGGTGGGAAGCCCCCAGCCCCGCTCCCACCGGAGCAGCCGAAGCCCCCAGCACCAGGCCACGGCCAGGAGTGGGATTTATATGTGAAGAAATCATGGGGTGGGATGGGCATGGAGGGGAAAAGAGGGAGCAGGGGTATTGCCATACCAGACGGTATGTGCCATGCACAGGTGACGTATCATAGGTGGGAGCTGCAAGCTAAGTGGGAATCAAAAAATACGTTAAAAATCCCCCTCCCCCTCCCCCTCACCAGCACACTCGCAAACACATAACATATATGTACGTGCTGCTTTCTTCGTATGTGCCGGCATAAACCCTGCGTGGTGACATCCTGCTACACTGAACGGGACAACTTTCTCCCTTGTTCCCTCACTTCATCCTATAGACCTTCCACAGGCACGGAAGATTATACCCCTGCAACAGATTTTTTTTTCCAGAATAGTTTCAAAACCTGCAGAAACCATCCCTTACTCTTCTGGATAGATCTCAATTAATTTCAGTGCCTAAGTAATTTCTGCATCTATTGATTCCTGCCTGCAAATTGCTGTAAACTCTTATGAGGAAGACATGCATGTTCACACATACAGCCAACTCCCATGCACGTGTGGGAACAAAAGTGTCTGGGTCTGCATGCACAGAAGATCATGATGATGCGTGAGCCCGAGCGAACATTAATGCGCACACGCAACCCCAAGCACATGTCTTGGACATTATAATACCACGTTTTCTCAGAATATATAGGAGCAGCATAGCTGTATCTGCCATTGTGAAAAAGTATTCCAGACAACAGTTAAACCGAAGTATGACAATGTTGAGCTTGTTAAAAATATAAAAAGACTAACGGATTTTTAGGATTTCAATCTACCAAAATTCAAATTTAGCTTATTCTATTTGATATGTCTGGAAGGCACAGTCAGATGCTGTTCTCTTTTTTAGCACCAATGTCAACTTCTCTGCCACAGCGTAGAGTTATTTCTAATTTATTTTTAATGTAAAACTGCTAGCGAAAGAGAAAAAAAAAGTCTCATGTTATTACTAAGGCCTTTGCTCTTTAAACGTATCTAAATACATTATTAACACAAATATTCGCACACGCGTGTGTGCTTATACAAATAAACACATACATATACAGATACAGTTTCTGGAATACCCCTCAGTGCAAACTCCTACATAATCATACTCAGTTGCTATGACATCATTGCAGTTCTCTGCACCTCGTATTTTTTTTAAGGAAAGTAAACAGCATTTCAAAGAGAATGTGTCTAGTTTTCTACATCTGTATGTAATTTAAGGGATTTAGGGTATGTATGTAATGTAATTAGGGTATGTATGTATGTAATTTAGGGTCGAGCAGGTATCAGTCCTGGTTTTACAGTCTAGAAAAGGGAAATAATGGTATGATAATGACATTCAGAGAAAATACTAAACTGGGAAGAGTTGCAAACAGCAGCTGACACAGAAGCAGACCGAAGTATTAAATAAGAAAAATCAGATTCAGCTTCAGAAAACACATGCAGAGAAAAAGAAGGCTAACTATGCAATCATGAAAGAAGATAGTTAAGAAGTGGAGCAACAGAAAGCAATGGCCACCAAATAAGAGGATGGGATGTCTGTGGCATATACCACTGCTGGCAACACCATGCCAAGGCACTGAGGAGCAGTGCAACAGCATTTTGGAATATGTCTATAGGACTTAGGAGCTTCTGCCCTAGCCCCAGGCACGGTTTGGGACTCATCTCCATGATGAGAAGTTAATGTGTCACGACCTTGTGGGCACTTGCTAACCCACCTGGCTGCTTCCTGTGCCCTTGGGAGATGGGACTCCTCTGATCTGAGAGTGTCACCCTGGACTCCCTTTGGTGACACTGGAGAGAAATGGGAACTTTGAGGGTGTCATTCAGATCATCCTAAAGCAGGAGCCTAAACTAGGTCAGAAAACTCATGCTTCAGAAGTGTTTTAGAAGCTTGTTTTCTTCCCACTGACAAGGCCTTTTTAGGGAACATCCCTACTGTAGGGAGCCCTGCCAAGGAAACCCTTCCCAGCCCCCATCTTTCCCAGACACCCACCCAGAGGAGAAGCAAGCTGGCAGCAGAAAGGCTGCATTGGTGCAGCCAGTTAGGGTCGAGCCACTTTCCTGTGCACACCTGGGGCAGTTGCTTACCACCTTAAGTCAGAGACAAAGGCAGAGCCACCTCTCCTCATGCCCAGCCCATGGGCACTCTACTCTCTAGCTTACTGAGACCACTTTTGCTCCATATACAAAACCCCCTTAAATAGGTTCCTCATGCATGCAGAGTTAGCAGCGAGTGGCCAATCCACTGCAGGGTTGCATTTGAGATTCCTTTGAATTAATCTTCTTACGCAGAAGAGCCATGAGACCCAAATTTTCTGGGCTTGTCAGTTACTAACACCCCTTCCTTTCAAATCAGGGCCCTTTAAACATATTTAAAAGTTGGACTTTAAATTCTTCAGCCAATCATATGGTTCTGAAAATCACACCCCAATATCCCTTGCCCTGCCATTTTGGCTATGTTTTCAATTCCACCTGTAAGGTAAATTATCGGGTAACACAGAGGGAGAAAAGGACAAGTCCACAGCAATGACAAGGCTGAAAGGAGTAAGAGGAGAAAAGGCACAAACTTCAGCCAGGGAATTAATGAACATCAGAATCAAAACTCAAGGGAAGGCGAGGAGGTGACTCTCCATTTCTTGAAGCCACCAAGTCAAGACGGAACGCTTTCACCCAAGTGACACTTTTCTCTCTCCACTGCACGGCCAACACTGGCTCACTCAGCACTCCATCAAAGTTCCTGGATGACACAGCATTGCAGAGTGTAGACATGCCCTGAAAGGCCCCTTTTGACCTTGGCTTTTGAATCTACACAAATAAAAGGAAGAGCAGTTCCAAAGCACAGCATGAATGGGTGGGGTGGGGTGGTGGAGGAGGGAAGAGGTCCGGAAGGAGGGGGCGAAAAACGACCATATACTTTAAGAGCTTCATTTGTGAGACTTGACTAAATGACAGCTAAGGAGGTGGAGAAGTGTGGTATTTTCAAAAGCTGTAAGCCTCATGAAAGGAAAGGAATCATTTGGAGTGATATGTAACCCAGTGATTGTTGTATGCTGCGTGCTCCTTCACTGTGAAGGAGGGTATGGTTCATATGAAGTAATTATTAAGATGACTCCTTTAATTCAAAGCCATGTATTTGATTACAAAGGGTCCATCCAGATAATTTCAAAGTGACGAGACGTATCAGTGCTTGTTGCAACATAGGGTGGGAGGACTAAGAGACACAAACAAGTGTTTTTGCTGTTAGTTTGCTGTGAGGTTTAGCAGTTCCTGAAGTTACACCAGCAGCTCGAGGTCCACACTGCTTCAAGGAGAAAGCAGCTTCAGTCCAGCTGCTAATTTAGGTTCGATAGCAACGGCTTAGATTCAGTTCCGGTTTGAAGCACCACCTCCTTTCAACCTCCTTCTAGGACTGTAATCCAGCTAATTCCCTGGCCAGGTGAAGTTAAATAAAACCAAAAAGAAGGAAGATAGTTTGCCTGTAAGATCTGTCCCAGTAGTAAGCACACTAAACTGAAGAGGCGTCTCTTCAAGAGAAGTACTGTGAAAGTCCCGTTACTAGGGATATTTAAAGCTTCAGTTAAAACAGCATTAAAGTGAGCGACTTGCTGTCATTGGGAAATAGACTGGGTTTTCTCTCTATTCATATGTTCCACATATAGTGGTAGCCTTGCCTTTTGTTAGCCAACTTTCATGCTGAAGGGAAAAAAGCCAATTTTATAAAGTTTTTTAGGATCCTCATTTGAATAGGCGTTCCTGGAAATCCCATTGTCAGCCCACTTGCGTTTTTTAGTCTCCCCAGTAGCTTTGCAGTAGCTTTGGTCTTCGGCCTCACTTTCAGGCATCTATGGCTTAAGAACACAAAACAGTGCAGTGCAACACTAAGAACAAAATCCTTTTCTAAATGATTTAGACATAGGCATGAATCTCCTTGGAGGAGTACCCATTTTTCAGTATAAGGATCACTTATGTCAATTCACCTTGGATCTCAGTTAATCCTGAATTATTAATAATAGAAAGGGAAAGCCTAGTTTATTTTGACCTAAGACTATCCATACGCCACTGGCTGAAGTAAGTGGCTTTAAACCCATGATTTTCAAAAGCTACAATGCCACTTACTCTTGCAGAGAATGCCAGTCCAGGAATGCTCTAACTCATTCAGTGCCTTTAATGACTGCTCAGTCGTTCATCCTCCACAACACTGAACACACATGACATTAGCACCTGTTGCCACCCTGCTAGTTGAAGAGATATGCACAGGTACTCTGCATTTAATCTCTCTGATTTCCACTTTTCTTCCCATGCCTGCACAGCTGGGCTTGCAGCAATGAAGACACCTGACTTTACAATAGGAAACGTATTAAGAAATGGCCTCAATAATTTCCCTGTTTTCAGCACTCTTCGAAAAAATGTGTTTTCTGTAAATTGTGTGGTGTATACACACTGGAATATCTGGGTGGGAGCAAGGGTAGAAAGATTTTTAACATGCAAAAAGAATGGTCTGTACAACCCCCAGGTCAATGTTAATTATTACTGAGCTTTAGAATCATCAAAAATGCAAACACAACAGTTAAATCCCAGCACAGGTTAGTGCTGAAGACCATAATTCTTCAATAAAATGAAATCTCATCTGCTTATCTGCCAACAAGAAAAATGTCATTACAGAAAGCAGTCAAGCTATCAGCTGTTATTCTCGGTGTAGTTCCAGCCTGCCATGGAGGAATGTAATACTTTACAAGCCAAAACAAATACGAGACAGGATGACCCAGGAAGTCCCTTCCTTCTTCTCCAGGGACCCTTCAATATGTGCTCTTGGGTATATGCAGCAGTCCCTTCCGCTGTAGCACAGGCTCAGCAAAGCAAGCTTTGAAGGAGAATCAGTGGCAACCAGGAGCTCAGCATGAGCCACTGTACAGTGCCACACAGGGGACGTCTACACTGCTCCATGCTGCAGGCTGTGATGGAACTGGGACAGAGAGAAACGCTAAGGTGTGAGTCCCAAACACTAACTTGAGACCATGACTGGAGAAGAAGAGTCCGTCTCAGTGCCGTTACACTCCTCTCCTGGCTACTTCAGCAGCATATAGCCATTCCCCCAACACTGCAGTCTTGAGCCGTGGGAGCTGCCCAGTGATACCAGTATGATGATATGATAGTATTATGGTGTGAGTTACAACTTCCTGAGCCTTCTCTGGACCACCTGACCCTGCTCCACAACTGCCCGCAATGCCCCTCCTTCAGGCCAGAGTAGATGACCCAGCTGCTCCAGCACTGGGAAGGTTTGTCCTCCTCCCTTCCTGGCCCCTCAGCTGATCAGAGTCTTCCTTCTCTCCAGCAAAACAGCTGAGTTGAGCTGAACCAGTCTGCGTGCAGGAAGGTACATGTGGTATCCTGGAGGCAGGCAGGAAATGCACAAGAGGGAAAAAAGCTGAAAACGACCTTCCTGTGTCTTTACTTGACACTGCAGTGTCAGCTGTGGGGTGAAGTTTCCAAGGATGAAGAGCACCCGACAGATCATACCTACCCTAGCCCTCAGCCTTTCAGGAAAAGGCACATGGTGACCAAACAATGCATTGATCATGAGCAAAGCAGCAGACTCCACAATCCTCAGAGATGGAGGATGTAGGAGGAATGCTTGTGTTGAAGAAGTGTGATGTGGTAGAGTGAGCTGACAGGCCCCTTTCACTTATCCAGAGCTGTACATGGAGGAGTTAGAACAGCAAAGATCTGCCAGGAATTAAATGGGCGGGAAAGCTGTGAACACCAACCTGCCTTAAGGCTCCAAAAAGCATCTCTCCTTGCCTTTATTTAGATTAGCTACAAGATACACACTGAGAGGAAAGTCCATATCCCTCAGTCTGTCAGGCAGGCATGGCATATGCAGAGGGTTATTCCCTTGCAGTGGGATCCTCAACACAAAACTCAGTGCATCCAATTACAGTGGAAGAGCTCACCAATCCAAAATGCAGAGCACAGGACTTGGACAGACAACACGTCTGTAGTTTAGTCTCACCATGACCAAAATCTTGTTCCCTTTACGTAGAATCTTGCTCTCCTGCTAGAAGTGATTTTGATGCAACATGTTATAAAACCTATATGAATTGCAGGTAGGGACTGCAACACTCTTACAAGCTAAAAAGTGCTCTATTCGGTCTATAAAATAAATCATCAGTGCTGGAGAATGGAAATTCATAGCTCAGATTCCCCTAGCTCTCATTATCATCACCACATTCCAGCAGCATCAGAGCAGCGCTCTGATGGGCGTGTGCATTAAAAAAGAGTTCTCGTACATTGCCAGAGTCACACCATGCCCAGGCTTCATAATAGTGCCCTGGTACAGCATTTATTATTTCTTTTCCAAGATCCCACTGTTAGCCAAAGGAATCCACCCTGGAGGGCAGGAAACACAGATGGAATTTTATTAAGAGTCCAGGACTGTGCAGGCGGGAATCCAAACGTGCTGCCCAGTGCATGGAAATTACGTTGCATGAAAAGGTCCTATTTTAGCTCAGCTCCACAGGATAAAGAGCTGTGTTTCTGAAGCACGTTTTTCTGGAGGTTTAGAAGCCACTCTGAGCATAACAGTGAATTTTCTTACTGTGTAATTCTGGGGGATTAGCTCCTTCCCCAGAAGATTCTGGTGGCAAGGAGAACCAGAAGCTTTCTGGAGAGGGGCAGCCTAATTTCTCCAGGCTGTTACACAGCCCCACCCCCTACTACATGACAGAATTGTATTGTACAACACAGGTGTACCATGCATGCCTGGCGCTGACATGCCAGAGAAGCCAGTCCTGTTTCACGCCTTTCTTTTCTCCGCAATCTGCATGCATAATTCACCCAGCTTGTCCCGTCCTCCTGGTGTATTTGCAACCCACAGCTGCCCGCCCACTCCATCCAGTAGATGAGCCACAACCTGACACAAGCAGAGGCCAGAAAGAGTTTCTTAGCCTGAAGAAGGCAGTGGGAAGCAGCAAAGGAAGTGACAAGGATCTGCAGCCAAGCGCACAGGGAGTTTTATGCCTACTCAGGTAATAGCACAGGAGATGTAGTGCTCAGTAGAGGTGGAAAGGTCCCCTTCAGCTCGAGGCAGAAAGAAGGGAAAAGGCATTCGTTTACCACATACACCAGAGGAGACAAGTATGCTGATCTTGATGGTCTTCTCATGTGCGTTCATCTCAATGGGGACAAGTTCAAATTCATTTTACTATTCTATGCTATAAAATGTGGAGGGTTCATTCTTGTTACCCAGTCAGAGAGGAGGAAAAAGAAGTTCATTCTCTGTTTGTTATGAAAACTAGGCTCAAGTATGAACAACGATCCATAGTAAATGATGGAGAGTTTAATAATTTTATCTATATCGTATGATCATATATTGAAAAGTTCTATTGTTAAGGATACAAGAGAATACATTTTCAGCTACTTCAGGAACTGTAATTCTGAGCTTCCTCATGTTAGAGTTCTTTTCAATTCAGGGATCTGTGTTTACTCAGCACAGCTTTTTGCATGCTATTTCCTTGGGTAATTTCTAAAATGGAAGTAAGTCTCTGCTATGTTAGACAAGCAAACTGTATGTCCAACATTCTCAAAGTTAGTCGCAGTACAAAGACTTCTGGTCTTTTGTTTAGGAACAATCCTGAATTCTGCCTAAAACTTTAAATGTCATTAATTTCCTTCCTAAGGATAAAAGCTAAAAGCTTAAAAAAAAAAAAAAAAGAGAGCAAGAGAAAACAAAACCCTGAATCCTCAGGCAACACCAAGCAGAAAATGGTAATGACTCGGCAGTGTCAGGTGATCTCCATATTATATGATACATGCCAGACCTTCCCTGCTTGGCTGTTTGCCACTAATGTTGAATAGAGAGCAGCACGGTCATTTTTGTTTCTTGCATTAAGCTCAATAGTTACCAAGCCATGGTTAGAGGCACTATGATGCCCTTAAGATCTTCCAGCATTTCCTGCAACCACTGGGAACTAATAGGCTAAAACTGAGCCCAACAAGGAGAGAAAAGTTGCTGGAATACAGTGCTCATTTAGTATTGTTGTTTGGAAGCCAGAGAAGGTTATTAATTCTTGGATCTTTGGTGAATACTGCCTCCTTTATATGTTTAGTCATCCAAGAAGTCAAAATGGTCTCCCAAGGGAGGTTGAGCTACTGTGTCTGATTTAATTTTGATCATACTGTGCCCAGTGAAAAAATGAGTCTTAGCTGCATCTGCCTTTTTACCATCATCGTGTCAAACTCCTGCAGGCTCTTACTAGATCTTCTTCACACGCAGTCCAACCTCACTGACCCAAAATTTGTCTCGTTATTTCCCAGGACATCTATGGGTTCTTTCTGTGTAAATACACTGGTGTCACATCCCAGGAAAATTAGAGGGTGGTTTTGTACTTTGAAAACATTAAGTTATGCTCACCATTAAAGTAGAGCTCTATTACTCTGCAGACAAAAAAAAAATTAGGAAGCATTTGTTTTACGTTCATTGATGTTAAGACTGATCTTAAATCCCATCTTACTGTTGCTTCCTCCAACTTTCTATTATACAAGACTTTCTGTCTGTCTTGCAGCAGTGAGGCCATCTACATATCAAAGTTGTTTGTGCTTAACATGTCATTTCACCTAATCCTGATAATTTCACAATAGTTTTTACAAAGACGTTATTAAAAGGCATAAGAGTCAGTAAATCTTTCTCTCCTGCAATGTGAATAAGTGAAAGAGAAATTCTACTCTGTAGTCACACTCCACTTTTTGAAGGACAGAAACAAGATTGCCCTAGGGGTTAAATCTATAGAAAGATCAAAGCTAGGATTCCTCAGACTGCCAAAAAGATGCCTTGATAAACATTAGTTTACAAGACTTTTTCAAATTTGGATGAACAACCACTCCCTTTCAGTTTTTCAAATTTCTTTGCAACATCCTATTGAACTCGATTTGCTTATACCATGCTTGTCTTTGAGCATGTTTCTTTCTCTCCTCCATCACACAGTCAGCGGCCTTCTGGTCTCTGGTTGCTTTCTTCTGGTCTCAGTGTTCAATTGCTCCTAAATAAAGTTAAAAGAAAAGCAGCACCATCTCCTGAAATAACTAGATGTTTTCATAGACTCTAGGAAACAGTTCCATAACAGAGATATGCATGAAGCTGAGCAACAAACATCCTTTTTTCAGTGTATATACACCCGTGCCCTGGCAACAGCACTATCTATTTTTCTAAGGCTCAGCCTAGAATTCATATTATTTAAAAACTATATACATTTGCTGCAGTGTTTAGAAAGCACTCACTCCTTTATCTTATAATTTCAAATAGTTCCATACCTGTTTTTCACTGCAGCGAGATATTTACTGCTCCTAACTTGCTTTGGGACCTTGAAAAATTTACCTGAGTTTCTCAATTACCACATTGCTAAAGGAAAGAATAAAAGCCCTTATCCGTCTTTCTTTAAGTCTCTTTGATATACATCATAGTTCATCTTTATTATTAGCCACTGCTAAAGATACCTGTGATTAAGTTAATTAACATTACTGTAGATGATGAAGACACTTTTTGAAATGTCTCAAATCTGATCCTTTTAAAGTCACATGACACAAAACTCTTACTCTATGAAAATGTGGCACACAGTATCCCCAAATCTACCCCACCTTCTTAAAATTTCCTGTCTACTATACTTTCTGTAAACTTTGCCTGACACAGCCATCGCCTTCAACTTGCGTGGTCCCCTCGTTTGACTCCTATAGCCCCTAATAACTTTTTCTGACCTAGCCATAAGGCAAGAAACAGAACTTGCTATGGCTCTTTCAGAACTAAGTGTCTGCTGATCAGTCAGATACTCTCTACCTCAGAAAGTATCAGAGCTGCAAACTGTTAGAGGCTGGAAGAATGCCTGGGGGAAGCATCTCTGCTGTTTCTTTTATTGCTGCTCTCTGTCACTGCTTTTGGCTGCTGGATAAGGAAAGTGGACTAGATAAACCTTTGGTCTACCCAACTTTGGTCATTCTTAAACTGCCAAACAGACTGAGCAACGCCTGAGCTTCCCTGCCTCTCCTTCACTAATCTGAATCTTTCTGGGTCCTCTACCCAGAGATGATACTTGTGAAACTCCTGCAGGCTGAACTACCTTTGTGGCTACCGCCTCTTTGTCAAACATCGGTGGGATGACAGGGACAAACTAACATTCTGAGTCAGTGGAACCACCAGCACATTGAGTAGATTTCTTTGCACTTTTAAGATAACTTGCTCCACAGGTAGGTTTCCAAATCAATTAATACAGAATTTCAGACCCATTAGAAGCTACTCCTACAGCAGCTGGTTTCAGACATATTTCTTCTGCAATTTCTGGACTTCCCAGCTGTTGTTGTGCAGCAATATTTAATCAAATGCTGCGCTGTAGGTCTCATTTAGGCAATGACATGTGATGCCTGTGGTGCCAAAGAACTGTTTTGAGCTGCAGCAATGTTAGGGCTAACAACACTCGTCTAGGCTTTTCTACTCAGCAGGAAGCAGTCGCACATCCACGCAAGTAAATTACAGGCTTATCACTCCTCATTCAAGCATCAGCACAGTCGTTCATCAGAATCCCCACATCCCTTTAGCAAGACCATAGAAAAATAGTGGCTTGAACTGTACCGTGCATTTGTGCTTCACCTTATATATTGCCCCTGCTCAGTAACTTTGCTGCACGGTTATTCAACAGGTGTCTTTGAATAAGGAGCATGCGGCACAGAGATGACTGGAAGACAGGCAGTAGAAAAGAGCAGCCTAGGCAGCAGTTGTGCAAGGCTTATTATAAAGGGCAGCTAACTGATTCATCAGCGCCCTCCCCAGCAAACCATGCCGTATAAATGCTATTTTGAAATTAGCCTTGTGGAATAAGAAGGATTAGTTGGCAACAGTGTGCATGCTTGAAGTGTGAATATGTAATGTCTTCTCTCCCTAAAGGAAGATAGGATATTTCGCCTCCAGCTGCATGGAGCATGGTTTTGACTCAATTTACGATGTGTGCCCCGAGGCCATTTTTGCAGCCAATTCTAATTTAAGAGAATTAGCAGGATTTTCATTCTCTAGCATTGGGCTGGTATTCTGGCTCTGACTCCCACCCAGCGCTGGAGGAAGAAAGCTAAATAAATAATGTTATAACCCAGCATAATAAGATGCTACAATAAGAAGAGATCGGAACCAGGGTTGCCTCCTTTTGTATGTCTTGCAAGGAAAAACAGCAAATCTGCCAGGCTACAGATTGCTGTGTTAGCAGGCAGTGAGGTTGAGAGAGCATATGGCAGAAATGGCTGCCTGGCTGCAGTGCACCTACTGCCAGCCCCGCCATTCAGGGCTGTGGAGACGAGATAAAGGTTTATTTTAGTGCCCTGACAGCTGACAGGGACTTGTCTCATTGCAGAAGCTGCCGAATCCCAGTCAGGGGAAGGAAGGGAAGGGAAATCTAAAGCAATCACATACTCGGATCATGCTTGTCTAATCTGGGGGCAAGAGATAGGGTGAGGTCTCTCGTGTATTCCATGAATACAGCACCTAGCAGAAAGGTGTGAGAAGAAAATGCAAGAAGTAGACAGCAGAAGAAGGTGCCAGAAGAATCTGGACTGAACGTTATTTCATGGCATACCTGCTTTTCAAATGACACAGGGAAATCTATTGCTTTTGGGTGTGAGGAAAGCTCCTCTGGGCTTTCCCTGTGACTACCCAAAATGCAGAAGAACCTGAGCTGTCAAGATCTTCCTTGTAGTGTTCCTTGTAGGGTTGATTCCTACAACTCCAGAGATGGGAGATGGGAAAGAGGAGGAAAAATCCCATAGGAGAGTTTTGCCTAAGTTTTTGAGCTCATCTTCCTCTCTATTTGGTTTTAGTCAGATGATTTTAGACACAGCGCCTCTTCCAAGTCTTCCAACAGCTTCTCCTACCTTTACAGTTGATTCCAGGTAATTCATCATGTAATAAGTTTTAAGCTGCAGGCACTGCTGTGTCACTTCCACCACCAATAAACATCAGCCTTTTTACCCACCACATTTAGTAGAACTGTCTCTTGTATGATGCTCTGCATCTTATCAAATCACACCTATGGGCTGCTAGTTCCTTGAGGCAGCAGACCTCCTTTAGACAACATTAGATACAACACTGAGCGTACTGCTGGAGCTAGACAAATGTGTCAGCTCCTTTCATCTGTTCATACAAGTGCAAATGAAAAGAAAAAGCTGACCTGGATTTCAGTGGCAGTCGGGGAAAAACTCTGGATTCAAATTCAACAAGCAAGGCATTTGAGTCAGATTTATGTTCCTGCCTTGGAACATAATGTCCCTAAAAACAGAACCTGAATTCACTCCTTCTCATTGACATAACTTATCAATGACACATCTTCTTAATGTGCCTCTGGTGTCTGATTGTTCCTCGTGTTTCCTCTGGCTTCACACAATAAAACACCTTTTGAACAAGTACCTTGCCGTCTTGGAAGCTGAATAAACTCAGTCTGTGCCTGAATCACTGAAGAAATGTAGGAAAGAAGGCAAAAGAAATCTGCCAGCATGGCTGGAAGAGAAGCTTATCTCACCTTGGCTGGGTTCATTTTGGTTTCCCTCTCCAACTTCTTTCCATCAATCGCCATACTAATGTATCCCCAAGGGTGCTGATCCCAGAACAATATGCTGCAAAGATGATTACAGTCTAAAAGAGAAAAGAAAACCCTGTCACCATGGATGTTATGGGTTTCAGCTTTTCACGTTTAATCCTTTAACTGGTCTTTTTGGCAAGAAGAATTCGATACTTGGCTTTATTGCTGCATGGATGATCCCTTTTGCAAATCCCTTTGGGAAGAAGTTACAGTCATTTGGCAGTAAGAAGATCCTTAGCAACCTCTCAAAAGCCTACCTGGAGGGTTCCTTGTTGACATCACAGTTTCAGTGTGATGTCATAAAGCCTCTTCGGAAATGTAAAAAGCAGTAGATATCTGATGAGACTGTGGCTAGCCCTTACTCTGCTGTTGAAGGTATCAAAGGCTACATTAAAGGAAAGTTTTTTGGTTCTTGGGTTGCAGACAGAAAATTGATGAATGCAAAATACAGAATAAGAAGATTGAACAGGCTGTACACAAAATAAACCCAAATATTGTAAAGATATTCAGTGTGCTGGACAAGACGGAGAGAGAGCATCATACTAAGTCATTTGGGGAGGTCTAGTCTCAGATGTCGTCAAAGTTTATATATATGAACTGTTCATGAACAGTTCTACAGTGCTGTTGGGCAGACCCAAACAAGGGCTAAGCAATCTGAACAACAGACTCTTTGGAGGAGACAGTTTTATCTTATGGGAGGTCACAAGCAAGTTGCCTTGGAACCTCCCAACTTTATGTCTCAATAAAATTTAATCTTCCATGCCCCAGGGCAAAAGCGATAGCAGCTTCTTTGCTTTCCAAATGAGCAGCCCTTGAGGTATGAAAAAGAGAAATAACTTCATTTAGAAAAAATGAGACATAGGAGCTCTGATTCGCAGTCCTATTCATTAATGACTGGTAACTCTTTCTTTTCTAAGAGAAAGGGAAACAAGTCATCACAATGGATGCCCCTCCAAGATAGGAGTGTACTTCCTTCTAAGTTAAGAAGTTCCTGGGTACAAAGCTGAAGATTTGGCCCTAAAAGCCCTCCTCAAGCCAGTCAATTTGTGCTGATGTAACTAATGAGGTGTCTGGATCTTGTGATCCATTGTCATACTGTATGTGCAGTGAAATGAGAGCAGATTAACACCTATGAAGATAAAAATAAAAGCATCACCTCCAAGGTTGAGTCTGTTGTGCTTATTGCAAGGGGTGGGGTAGGATTAGTAGAGCTATTCGTCCATCGTGGATGTCACCACGGAACACCCACGCCAACATCTCCACGGAGACACAGCACATTTCTAGCTCCTGCATCACCAACTTGTTGCCAAGGAAACAAGAGGATGCAAAAAAAAAAAAAAAA
>NW_010433095.1:14259-20033 GCF_000710305.1 Buceros rhinoceros silvestris
CCGGCATCCCCAACTTTTTGCCAAGGAAAAAAGAGGAAAAAAAAAAAAAAAAAAAAAAGAAGAAAAAATCTCAATGACATTCAATTTTGAGACAGTCAAGAAACCCCTGAAAGGGATTTTAAAAGTGCCTGAGAAAGAAATGGAAATTGGGCTTCTAATTACACATTCTCAACCAGCTCCTTTTTATTCCCCAGTTATTCTGTCTGCTCACGTCACTGTCTTCCTGCCATTCTCTGTCTACAGAGGTACGAATGCCAGACATCAGTGAAAAGAGAATCAGAAAGAGCTTTCCTGGAGTGAAGGAGAGGAGGAAGGGAGAGCGGGGGAGGTTACATGGTACAAGAATCAGTGGAGATTCCATAACGCAGAGAAAGGAGGTGGACAGAAGTTGAAGAAAGGGAAACATGTGGAAGAAAGACAGAGTGGGAGTGAAGGTTTCTGTGAGAAGGGGATATGTGCAGTTGGCAGGTGTGGGTGTACACATGCATATCTACACCCAAATGCATGTGTATTTTTATACATGCAGCTGAGAAGGCACATGTGTATACAAAGTTTACCTGAATCCACATTGGATAGTCAAAAACCTGAGTTGTGCACCCCCCGAAAAATCATTAAGTTGACTTCAAAATCAAGCAATTAAACAAGAAGAAGGTTGACTTCTAGTTTTGTTTATTTTGTTTATTTTGATCCATTATAGTGCTATATTTACAAGCTTCCTCCACAACCAAAAAAACTACAAATTTGTCTCGCTTTTTAAATGGCAGCCAGCATTTTCATGCAACCACCTGACTCTAGAAGCTGTGGCTTTGGAGAAAAGTAGTGAATACAAGGAGAATCACATGAAGGTGCTGAGAGTTGGCAAGCCTGGAAGTGCACATAAACATGAGAGCACACAAGAGAACTAGCAGATGCACCTGCTACACAGTGCATGAGTGAGTACAAAGGGGAGGATTTGTTGGGCGTTTCTGTGCAGAGAGACGTGGCCACCAAGACAAGCTGTACAGGTGTCGTCAAAGCACAGCAGAGACAGATTCCACTAGCACCGAAACCAGCATGGTCCAGAAATAGACACACTAGCTATCTTGGGGAATGAGCACAGAGAAGATTAGTTGTTGGAGTAAATGTCTGCATATCATTACTTGAGCGTGGAAGACAGGGAAGGTTTCATCATGTGATAGCACGAAGTGGTGCAGATGTTTAATGGCTATCCTGCACAGCTAGTGGTATGGCTTGCATTTGGGTTAGTGCTGAAACAGATCAAAGAGCTCTGTCTTCACTTTCTTCTAGTCAGTATTCACAGAGTCTCACCCTTCTTCACGCCTCAAGCCTGTCATCAAGCTTGCATCCAGAGGTGAGGTGGCTGCAGGCCAAAAAGGCAAACTTACGGACAGAACTTAACTGTTGCTGAATCCCAATGAGGGCCTTATAGAATGACACTGAGGGATCCCCATTAATACCAAAGGAGTTCATCCAGGCTGAATACCTATGGCTAATTTTTAGCTGTTGATAGTAAAAGGCTGCCAGCAGTAAGGTTTAGACTCCATGCCAGATCAAAGAGAAGAACAAATGCTGGCCAAACATGAGTATCTCTTCATGCCCCCTACCACCTTCTCCCTGTCCCTTGCACATGCCTTTGCAGCACTGAGAAGTCTCTACCCTCTTTGAGGCAGATTTTCCTCCCCTTGCTAGAAGCAGATGTGAAGGAGGATGCCAAGTGTTTCTCTCCAAGCCTGAGTGGTGGAAGTCCTGGCAGTCTGACAGCTTCTCCTCACGTTGCCATGACATGGAAGTGATGGGCATATGAATCACAGTTGTGAAGAACACCAGCCTACATGCAGATGCTGCATTCAGATGAGCAGAAGCAAGTCCTGACCATCCAGATCTCCACTGCTTACTCCGTGAAGTAATTTGGAGTATCCAGTCACCTTAGGGACTGTAAGCAGGAAAGGACAGGGAGACAACGTCTCACATGTATGCAGTAATATAAAATCACAGGAACACAAGCAGCCTTAATCACCTAAATAATGAAGCCAAGGTCAGATGAAAACATTTTAAGCAGTTTTCAGTGGTCCACTTCAACTTTGTTCCTGAGTAAGATGACAATAGCTAGAGTGACTAAACTGAAAGACATGGAAAGTGGTGTCTGCTTTGTGGCCCTTGTCCATGGAAGTAGAACGCAGTGTGGGCATATCCGAAGGAGTCATCTCACTCCAGTATCTGAAGGAGCCATTTCACTCCAGTAGAGCTGTAAAGACAGGGGTGCCTGCTACCGAGAGCTACATATAGGTAAGATATAGGGAAGTAGAGGCATTGCTGTCAAGATGCAGGGGAGTTCGGAGTCAGGGAGAAGACAATACAAGTCTTTTTTCTCTCTTCAGCGCATAAAAAGGAGTGCCTTAATTCTCCATCATATGGCTCTGTCATACTTTTTCTCTAGCACATCCAAAATGCTACCTTTTCTCAACACAGATAAAAACACTATTCAGGTGACTACTTTCTGAATAAAGAAGGAGTGCTTTTAGCAGGCAGTTTAGATTCACAAATTACTCATGAAAAAGGACATAATGCATTCTTTTTAAAAATGGATGTTTATATCACAGCTTCCAGCTTCTGAATCACCAGCACTTGTTCATATTTCCTGGGGGGCAAGATGGGTTTTTTTGATAACTTAGTGTTTTGAGTGAATTTATCATGAAATACCCAGCAAGTGTCATTAAAATTTGCTTTGGGCAAAATACAAGTTCTGATAATTTTTGATTTTTCTGTTTGCTCGAAGTGCTGTTTAGCAATGAAATGAACACTTGCTCCAACTGATTCTTCTTTTTTCAGAGGAATTTTGTAAGTTATAATTCCCTAGATGTAGTTTTGCCTCTTCAATGGATATTTTAATAGCAATTTTAAAAAGCCTAAGTCCTTTGAACGAAAAAGTATAGAAAGCTCTAGCAAATTCCAGAATTTTGGAAAAATGTTTCTAAAACACTGACAGTGGTTTCTTTTGTAAATTACACAGAGTTTGCAAATTATCTAAAATGTATACAGACACATGCATACATATAAACATGCATGCTGTGATATTTTTATACTTACATTTTCATTTTGTGGAATAGATATACATTGTGACTATCGTTCTCCAAGGACACACAGTATGACCTTCTTCTCTTTAACACGCAGTATAGCCTCTCGTTCATACGCACACATACACATGCATAAATACTCTAAAACACTGCATTCCTAAAATGCACATGCACCCTAATCTCACCCTCTAAACACACACAAGCAAACCTTCTCTTTAGCATAAGCACAGCCACACACAGCTACACCTGCACAATGAAATCTTTCTAACACAGAGGCCCTGAAAACACAATTTTATCTCTCTCATACATACTGTCATTCCTTTTTCTAACACAACGTAATCTCTCTCACACTCACTTTCTTTCATACACACAGACACACAGACAGACACAGACAGTGTAATCTTATCTTTCTCAGATTCAACTACAGTATCTACATCATTTTCAAAATTGCATAAACACTTTCTGCCTGACATTTTCATTGGTAGACTCCATCACTCACAACTACACAAATGCTGGCAGAAAGGTGAGGATGTAGAGGGAAGTCCTTGATCACTCAAATGCTTGTGTGCTCAGGTAAAGAGGTCTTTTCTGGCAAGACTTTGTTGTACAAAGCGAGAAGACGTTATAATCAATGTTTTCATTTTGGATGCAGTATTAGTTACACAGTGCTTCTTGTTATGATATTAGACCACCAACAAATAGTAAGAGATTTAAACAGCTTGATAAAAAAAAAGTCTGCTAGATCATTAAACCAGATTATTTCTGTATTGCGATCATTGTCAAACACTTCACTGAAACGTTCCACGATACGTGCTGCAAGCAAATTACAATATGCAGTTACACCGGTATTTCCTGTGACATATAATACACTGTAGGCCCTGAGATTTCAAAAGAAGAAAAAAAGAAAGATGTATAGAGGAGGTTCCACCTCCACTTACACTATTATTTCTACAACAAAAGTCTGTGCTTAAATCACTCCTATTAACAGGATTGTTCTAATGGGAATATTAAATGAATAACTGCCTCTGCAAGCTTTACAATGGAGAGTGGTAGCTGTAGGAATTAGAGGATGCAACTCAGAGCACTTCTTTTGCATGTCATTGATTTGGAGCCAGGTTAGTTGCCTGATAGTTTTGGGGGGACTTCTGCAAAAGTGAGTTTCATCTCTCCCAATTGCCTCATAACAGAAATAAATATTAAAATGAAAATGCAGTGAAGAACCTGGATTTGACCAGTGATATTACAGAGTAGCTAAAGGGGAATTCTTTGCAGGGCTACGTTGAGCTACAAGGACTTCTACCACCTCCACAGAGCAGGCTTTAAAGGGAAACTGCAGAAGAGAATGTTATTTTTAAGAAGTCTCAGTAAACCAGCTTCAAAGGTATTGTCTTAGCTCTAAATAAGGGCCTTAGCTAAACACAACAGGGGTCACTAACAGGCAGTAACTTGCTACAATCCCTGGGAAAACGCAACTTTTAAGTCATAAGGGGGGTTTTGCCTAAGAATTTGGACCAAAAACTCAATATGGCTTTAAGAGCACTTCCTTGGAGACATGAGAAAGGGAATATCTTTGTGGAGCCCAAATTTACAAAAAAAACCCTGATCCACTGAGGGAATGAAAAGGTTTTCCTTGTTTTGGCCTATGATACTGCTCTGATTAATGATAGCTTGCTCTGAGAACACTGTCTGGTTACCTGTGTCAGTGCAGGGCCACGCGGCTCCCAACAGAAACGCTGCTGAGCCAGGACCAGCTGGGATAACCGGCAGCTGGAGTGGAGGGGGGAAAGCAAATAATAGGAGAGACTTGGATCTCATCTTACAAGCATGAAAGCCTGGAGCTTGAAGAACTGCTCTCAGAGGGTACAAGGGTGGAAGTGTGGTAGCCCTTGGCTATGACACCTGTAGATAGCACTGGTGCATTGTCAGCAGCACTGAAGAGATCACAGGAAACTCGCATGTGCAGCAGTATTCTGGCCCTTGTTAGGCGACAATCCCGTTGGAAGTCCGAAGCAGTGGTTTCCTGACTCTGCCAGCACAGCCTTCAGTTACCACACAAATACCTAAAGCCAAGCACATGACAAAACTAGTCTCCTTCTAACGACTTTTGACAGGACAGAAATTGACTCTAATCCACCAGAGGAAGCACGTGCCACCACAGACCTTGCAAAATCCATACAGCGAGTGTTAATGTCAGCCTCTCTCTGTCCACAGAATTGATAGAGTGGGAGTAGATGCACTGCAGACTTCCCCCACACACCACATACCCTCGCGTGCCTCTTCCCCTCTTGCCCCCTGGAGCAGATGCCAAGTGTCCACAACCCCACCTGTAAGGCACTGGCACGCTGTGTAGTATTAGAGGATAGGAGAGCATTTCACAAGAAGGACCCACTCCACTTCACTCACTCCACCCCTGAGGTAAGAAAGCAATACTGAGCCTCTTTCTGCACTGAGAAACCCAGTTCAGTTGCGTGTAACAACCACAAGCTTCACACAGGACTTCCTGATCCCTTTCCTGAGGTATCTGATAGCCACCTCGTCATCTGCTGCATGGAATATGTTCTCTAGTGAACAGATTGGGAGACTAGTTCAGCAGCCCTCAGCAGCTCCAGACTATTTTCCTTTTCACCAACAAGCTCTCCCTGACACCAAATTCCCTGACATTAGGGATCCTGATGATTTCAAATACTATTTAGATGTCAT
>NW_010433095.1:20421-29916 GCF_000710305.1 Buceros rhinoceros silvestris
AGGGAAATGTTACCTGTGGGTTAGTTGGCTCATTTGGAAAATTGTCTGCGCAGCATCTACTTGTCATGGTGTTTTGGGCACTGGATTTCACTAGGAACAAACCTGGGATTTTTGTGCTCTGCTGAACAAATGGTTTCCCACAGGTCACTTGGTCAGCGATGTCACTGTCACTGCCATCTCCATCTCAGTCACCTCCTGACCTTACTGTTGTTTCTTCAAGCCTGAGCAAAGGCCCTGATGTCAAAATTTCTAGGTAGAGCTCTGTGTGAACTCCTGCAGCTCTTTCATTTTTATCTCTAATGAGATTGACCCACGGAGGCCACTCCATTGAGGATTCAGGAGAAAGCCACTAATCAAGCTGACAGAGCCATGTGACAAGGCTTCTTCCTCTCTCTCTCTTCCACACTTTCTTTTCTTACTGTCTAATCAACCTAGTTATCTATCTTTCTGTCACAACAGTAGTTAAGCAGCTCTTCAATATTTCGGAAATAGGAACAACCAACAGCCTCCTTTCCTCTTCTCGGTCCCCGGCTGTAGGAGGAATTGTTCGATAGTTTTTTTAGATGCCGTGATTTGTTTGCTTGTTTGTGTGCATACATGTGAGTGGGTGTTTTACAGATGTGTGTGAAGAGCCCAGTGGGGGAGGACCAGGCTGAAGATCCAAGCTGGTATTTATTACCGGGAGCAGAGAAATGCACGACCTTCGATATAGCTGATGTGGTATGGACCTCCACAGCACAGCACAGCCCCTGTCTGCACTGTCTCCTGCTTTTAGCTCCGCCCCATCCGTAAATTTGGGCAATCACCATGTAAGGATGAGATTTAGTGGGGGAAGAAAGAGGAAAGAGCAGTAATTATTTCTGACTCAGCTACTTCAAGATTGCCTGTTCTGGGTAAACAGGATAGCCCCTGCTACTGCCTGAACACCTACACATGAGGCAAATGCCGGAAAGAGGGTCAGTATCTTTTATTAGGCCAACTGCTATGGATGGGGAGGAGAAGATGCATACAAGCTTCTCTTCGGGTTTGAAGCAGCAAAGGAGTGAAACACTGCAGACTTTTGCAGAAACTTTGACATTCTTAGTGTTCTGAGATACAACAGAAAAAATTCCCTGGACAGCATACTTTAAAAAAAACTTCTCTAAAAAACATTTGTGCCATGAAGTACAAATATCCTAAAATATTTTGCTCTCATCAATGACAGATACTCCACTGGCTCCTAACAACCACATTTACTGGAACAGCTTTCATCCTTTTAACAGCTCTTCCTTTCTCCATGTAACATATGTTCTGTGTGGAGCCTGTAAATAGAGAGAGCCGGAGGCAATACTGAGGGTCTCCTGCCATTTTTTAAGCTAACTACTACTCAGGGGCTAAAATAGTATCAAACATGTTGTCAGGAGTTTCACAGTGAAAGGACATGGCAGAAGAACATTTAAAGCTGGGAGACGATATTTCCAGCACTGAATTCACTGGAAGAGTGTTACCTCTATCCAGATTGCATGGCCATTTGGGGAATTCAGATAATGCTGGGATGGCTGTTCTAAGATTTTAGAGTAAGAGGTATGAAAGGAAAAGACGAAAAAAATCTTTGTTCAGTCCAAGGCAGTATCTGTCGAAGTTTGTCCAACCAGACACCCATCTTTCAGCATCCATTTCCAACAGATTTGACTGTTACATTGCTAGTGGTAGAGTACTAGAGTAATTTCTCTAGAGCGCTTCCTCACATATGTGTACATGGGAGCTGGGACAGAGGGAAGAGGTGAGGGTGAGATGCTAGGTATCGGAATAACCCTGCAGTCCTGCAATCCCCACTTTGCAAGAATCTGAAAAAAAAAGAAAAGAAAAGAATTGCTGACCCAGCTGAATTCACAGTCCATGAGACAAAAAGACTTTGTCCTCAAAAGCAACAGCTGATGAGGAATTCGTTGGATGGTCACATCCAGAGGGTAGTGGTCAATGGCTCAATGTTCAGAAGGAGATCAGTGGCAAGTGGTGTCCCTCAGGGGTCTGTACTGGGACCAGCGTTGTTCAATATCTTCATCAATGACAAAGACAGTGGGATCAAGTGCACCCTCAGCAAGGTCGCATACGACACTAAGCTGAGTGGTGCAGCTGACATGCCAGAGGATGAGATGCCATCCAGGTGGACCTGGACAAGCTGGAGAAGATGCCATCCAGAGAGACCTGGACAAGCTGGAGAAGTGGGCCCATGTGAACCTCAAGAGGCTCAAGAAGACCAAGTGCAAGGTCCTGCACCTGGTTTGGGGCAACCTGCTGTATCAATACAGGCTGGGGGGTGAAATGATAGAGACCAACTCTTCCAAGAAGGACTTGGGGATATGGGTGCATGAAAAGCTGGACATGAGCCAGCAAAGTATGCCTGGAGCCCAGAAAGCAAACCATATTCTGAGCTGCATCAAAAGCAGCATGGCCAATAGGTTGAGGGAAGTAATTCTGCTCCTCTACTCCACTCTGGTGAGATCTCACCTGGAGTACTGGTCCAGCTCTGGGGTACTCAGTACAGACATGGACCTGTGGAAGCAGATCCAGAGGAGGGCCACAAAAATGATCAGAGGGTGTTGGAACACCTCTGCTATGAAGACATCATGCCCCAGCTGAGAGAGCTGGGGCACCAGGGAAACCTTATGGTGGCCTCTCAGTACTTAAGGAAGGCCTGTAAGAAGGATGGGGACAGTCTTTTTAGCAGGGCCTGTTGTGACAGGACAATGGGTGGTGGTTTTAAACTAAAAGAGTGGATTTAGAATACATATAAAGAAGAATTTTCTTACAATGAGAGCGGTGAAACACTGGCCCAGGTTGCCCAGAGAGGTGGTAGAAACCCCATCTCTGGAAACATTCAAGGTCAGACGGGACGGGGCTCTGAGCAATCTGATGTATTTGAACATGTCCCTGCTCACTGCAGAGGCGTTGGACTAGTTGACCATTGAAGGTCCCTTCCAACTCAAAACATTTTATGATTTTATGATTATACGACTTCTGTGATTTAAGGAGTCCTAAACTTTGGCAAGCAGAAGGGAAGAAAACAGGCACTTCAGCTGTAGTACAGCTGCAATGAACTATCCTGAATAGACATTTTAGAGTCTCAGCATCTAGATGTCAATGGGAAGTCCTTGCACCTCTGTGTATGACTGGCTTAAAAAATCATGCCATTAAAAAAACCCAACCCCCCCCAACATATAATATGGGTCCTTTTTATTTCCTCTCTGGGTTTTGAGTCCTCATATTTCATCTGGACCAGTGTTTCAGTATTGTCTGCAACTGTGAAGACTAGAAGCACACATTTACAAAAATGAAATCTTTTGTTATCATGTATTTCCATTTATTCCAATGTCTGGCGATTTTAAGAAACATCTGAATTAACACTCAACACACAGCGGTGACATTGCTGTTCCCAGCAGAGATCTGTTATGGTCTTTGTGTTAATGCATCAAGACACTTTCCTTTCCGTGTGCCATAACCTATCCTTAAGGCTTTGGATTTCTGGAACTATTGAGCTACTGCTTTCCAACATGTGCGCAACATTAGATGTGACACCATGTCAAAGTTTCCTCCTACAAGGTAGACCAGAAGTGGTAGAAAAGCAGCAAGAGTTGCACCCACCATTTCTTTCAAATACAGGCATTTATGCCAGTACTGGAGGGAATACTCCCCAAATTACACATGTCAGAGTCTGTACTAGCCCTTTCCAAGGAGAGTAACACTCCCTCGGGGAGAAGGCTCCCTCTCTCACTTTCTCTTTCTCCCCTTGTTCTGCTTCACCAAGTGAAAGAGCTGCATCTTTCACCAAGCAAAGTCAAGCCTGCAAATCACTTGGCAGACAGCAGACAGATTTGTCTGTTTCCTGGCCCTTATGTGACCAGTTCACATAGTACAAACAAATGATGATGCAGATGCAAAAGATGGCAAGACACTGCAGTGTAAACAAAGGTTCTTATGAGATTCTGACAGCTCCACCACTTAGATCACTGCACACTAGAAGCAGGAGTGAGATCAGAATGCCTCTGTCCCTATCCCAGTCGGACTCCCAGGTAAGATGGTTCATACATACATGAGATCTGTGCAGCTTGTCAAAGCCTTTCCTCTGAGTACCCAGCACTGGCACAGAGGCCAAAAAGCTGGGAGAACTTAGGGTTCTGCAGTCCTGACAGCATCACCAATATTCACATGGGAATTTGGGCATCACTACCTGCAGCGAAAGCGAACAACAATAGACTATGAGGCAGTGGGTGTCTTGAAGAGCACATCTGTCCAGCTCCCTGCATTCTCCAGGGCAGGCAGAAAATCAGAAACCAGACGTTCAACAGCACGGTGGAGCAGTGCATGTACCCCCCACTCCCCTTCTTTTCCCCAGGCAGTGAGCAAAGGAGGGTGAGTGCTGAGAAGAAGGCAGGCTGGCTCCCCAATGTGAGAGCTCTGCTCATAAAACTCAATTAAGTGGATTACAGATGAGCTCATTCCCAGCGGTGGGTCACATTCCATTAGAAGCAGGCTCGATGCCAGGTGGACTCAGCGCTGCTCGGATGGCAGCGCAGTCCACCCTACTGCTTACCGTCTCTGCCTCTGATCTCACCACACCTTGCAGGATTTCCAGCCCAATGCCCTGCCACTGCATGGCAGGCTCATTGCTCATCCCTGCTCACTCTCCCGGTGAGATAATCATGACCAGCATTAGGTCATGGAGAGAGACAGGGATGGCCAAGCTCTCTGAAATACCATGGACTTGGGCAGCAGTGTGGGAAAGGAAAAACATAGGGAGAAAGAGTCAAAGGGAGCAAGGGGAAGATGAGCAGAAAGGGAAGTTCTGTGGAAAATGATGACAGAGTTCAGGCTGAGGCAGAGAAGGATAGAAACAGCCAGCCCCATAAACAGGATCAGTGGTATTTTACGTGAAAGTGAGAGCAATCAGAGCTCTCCGCTCACTAATCCCAAAGGCTTTTTCACAGCATAGGTATAAAATTACAGCATCATCTGCTACATGAATGTATGTATACCACTGACAGGCGCTGCACTCAGCACTCTTAAGTGTGTGTGTGCTTGTTTGTGGGGAATAGAGTGTGTCTGAGGTAGATTGGGTGGGGGAGTGGGGGTGCGGGGAGGAGGGTCGCAGAGTGACTGTGTTTAGAAGAGAAACTGAGGAGGGAGAAGAGAAGGTGAATGAAGCTGTGAAGGGTGAGTGTGTGTGGGCGTGAGGGCCAGCAAAAGCTGGATGAATGAGTGTGTGGGTGTGTAATACATGGGCTAAGGTAAGTCAAATGTTATAAGCACCTGCAGGCTTTCTGCCAGATTTGAGACCTTGTTTGACTTGCTTTGTGCATCCCACTTTGCTTTTCACTGTTTGCAAACGTTCCTGGCAGCTCAGCTTAATTCGTACAAATAGCAACCAACCGAGAGCAAGCCAAATATGTTGTGAAATAGGTTGAGGAAGACGCAGTTTTCTGTGCAGATCCAAGCAGCAGGGGCTTTATACCATCTGGAACTTGCGTACCAAGTCCCAGGCCTACAGGGGAGATCAATCTAGTTACCTCCCCACCATTTGCCATCCCACGTGAGAAACGAATACTTCAGATCAGTTGCAGAGTGAGACATGCTGTCTGGACAATGATCCTCATAGGGCGTGGGACCCACACAGCGCAGGCATCTGCTATCCTGGCACAGGAGACATCAGTATCCACAACCTCAAACAGATCTTTCTGCTTTATCTCAGAAGGACTGAGAGGAAGACAGCAGCCTTATGTTTCATCCCCTTGTGCGTGACAAGTGAACTCGGTTTGGCAGTGTGTGGCAGCCAGTTTCCTATTTATTTTACCACCAGTTTACTGGGCAATTTTGGACAACTCCTCTCACCTTCTCCATGTCTTTGTTCCCAAGATACAGAAAACTAGCAGTAATGATACAGACACAAGATCTCTTGATGAAAAGCTCTATGTAAGCCTCAGACAATACTACTCTCCTGAGGGTGATTGCCAAATCTCCTTTGCACTCACTTGCCACTGCATCCAACCCTTAAGCTCTAAAGAAGGCCAAGTCTGAATAGCAGGAGTTCTAGCTCTAGGATCTCCAATTCTGCTAGTCCCTTTGGCAGATCATGACCCAGGTTCTGGCTGTCCATCTCAGGAGGTCCAGCACAATTCATAGAGCCCATCCCAGGTGGCAAGGGATCTCACAGTCCCTTTGGCATGTCCCAGACTGTGCTTGCTACTCTGCTGTTGGCAGTGTCACCACCTGGCTGTAAGTTGAATGTATTAGAGTCCAGCATAGCTAGGACACAAAAGTACTGTGGCTGCACCTTTTCTCTCCCCACCATGGTGTCAGAAGATTTTAAGGTTATATACAGCAGTCAAAAAATCAGATCCCTTGTCTTTTATTCTGCTTTCTCCTTCCTTTCTGCCTGGCTTTTCTCTATCAGCATCACTCTTCCTGCTACCCTGACCCAAAGGTTTGCTCCAGCAAGTGCTGTTCGGTGTGCCGAGCTGCCTCACCCTGTTGTACTGATGGTTCCTGTAATGGCTGACAGTACAGTGCTATATCCTCTTGTCTCTGTTCATGAATTAGGCAGCCCTTTCAATTCCCCTTCAACAGAAAGAGAGTTACCTGTCTATGCAAATAGCCCCCTCTCCCTTTAACTAGAGAAAAGAAAATATATTGCCTCTCTAGGGAACTCCGGATTAAAAAAAAAAAAAAAGAGATGCTATCAGGGTGCCAAAGCACTACATACAAAAAGCCTTTTTCACCCTAATAGTCTATCAGGTGCTGCCCCAAGAGCTGCTATTGAACCATGGCCAGAAATGGTGTGGTTCTACCCAGTGCATTTTTCTCCCGCCCCCTCTCCCACTCCAGCACTCTTCACTCTATGAGTATTTATTTCAATGCAATGGTTTAAGGCACTGCCTCTAAGGAGGATCTTTTATGAAATACCATGGTTCTGCCTTCTAAAGCTTTCAGCTGAATGAGAGTAACTGCTGCAGTTGCCACGGCACAGGCTACACAAAAATGATGCTTGTGTTTAATTACAGTGAGTGGTTGAGGCCACTCCCTTACTTTGCTCTGGGATACGTTCTTCTGAAAAGCATCCAGGTAATTCTGCTGCTGCTGCCATTCCCACAGTGTCCTGGGAAGGGAGGAGGGGTGACAGGGAGGGGGGGCTTTCTGCCAGGTTTAGCTGTACCAAACATATCTGAGCTGAGGGGTCTTGAAGGATGAGGCTACACCAAGCAGACATGCCCCAAGGCACTGCCAGAGGTGGCTGGTAGATTCTCAGGGGTGTAGGTAAAATTCAGTTTTGTCGTGGGGATTTCAGCTGGACTAATCCTGTGCAAGAAGAGGAGAGAAAGAAAAAAGATTGGGAAGAGAAAGGCAGCAGAAAGGACCTGGAATGAGGATCCCTCAAGACTCCAGGAGGACGAGAACACAGGCAAGAAGGATGTTTATGAGGGGCCAGTAACCTCATCCATAAATGTTGTTTTACACAACTCAGTCTTTCTCTGAGTGATGTTGCCAGCCCGGCTTTGGCAGAGCTGACAACAGGGTTGGGGGTGTTTCAGTACATCTTGTAGCTACTAACTACTTTTTCTGGAGTTGGTCATGGGCAGTTCTGCCCCAAATAACTCCAGAGCCGGAAACAATACAGCCACGTGTGCTTCGAGACCAAACCAATTCCACTCAGTGAATGTCACACTACGCTAAACCAGCTAATTTCCTTCCAGGACTCATGGCTTGTCATGGATAAGCACAGATATACCAGCTCATCTGGAGCATGCTCAAGTACTCTCATTACAGCACTGCCTTACCCATCTGAACATACTTTGGGTAGCTCATCTGTGAGTGTGTTTTTCACCTCCTTCATGGGCACCATCTTTTCCAGTGAAAGTAGTTCTTGGACTCACAGCCCCTCTCATCTTCAACAAAACATTCTCAAAATGCTACAGGAATCCTCCACCATTTCCACCAGCCAAGCTTCATTCACAGTGACCCTGTGAAGGGACTAAGGAAACCTGGATAAAGGAAAAGACACTGAGCTTCTTTCTTTTTTTTCCCCCACCCCCTGGTTCAGAGTCTTTGAATTCCCAGGTATAAGAACCAGTGAATGACGAGTCTTTTAGACCATGTTTAGAGCTAATCTCTTCTTAGCTAGACATGCAGTGATGGAGGAATTTGCCAGTGGATCAAGGAGGTTTGTTGTCATCCTTCTTGGGAGCCACCATTGACTAGGGTTTTTAGAGAGGTTTTTCCCAGGGTTCTGGGATGAATACTTAGGACTTCCTGAAGAGGACCAAAGTTTGTATGGAGCAAAATAAATGATAAATAAATTATAAAAGTAATAAATTTTATCAGATTAAGGTATGCTGCTGGTAAAGAAACAAACCAAACCCCAAATACCAGGAAAGCTCTTGGTGCACCTGGAAATGGATAGCAAGTAATTTTATCTGAATGCCTCATGAACAAATAAAACAAAAAATAAAAAGAGTTTCACTGGATCCTTTTGGGCTTAACATTCAACATAGCATTGTTAAATTTATATGTAAAAATATACTGTTATATTTATAACTACCTCAAACATAAATTTGTACACTTGGTAGCCATCAAGCCCCTCAGCTATAACTTGGTGAATCCCTACCCCTACCAACCCATCTTAGCCTTCAGATAAAACTTAGTTATTCCAAGTACTGGACACACAGTAACCTGCCACCTCCACCCTCCTACCCCTCTGCACTCCCTGCCACCACCTTTGTTTTTGCAAGGCTCTTTTGAGAAGGCACTGCCTGAGTGGACTCCAGCGTACACTCATGTTGTCCTTCTTGTATACACATAGCCATCGGGTGGGTACATGGCTGATGCCAACCAATTCACTTCATGGGCATGTATAAAATTGTAACACAGATTGTGATCGCAGGCTTCAAAAGGTAAAGCCAGCTGCATTTAACCCACTGGTCTCACGTCGCAGATCCCTGGGACTGGCGTTTTCCACTCCCAGGAAGATGCGGCATGGCTTGGTCACCATGGTGACAAGCACTTTTCTACATAGTAACCATCATCCTGAACTCTGCAACTCACTCCTGCGAAAAGAGACCAAATCCGTGGATTCACACACGCAGTTTGTTTTGCCGGGGCAGCCCAGGTGCGGCTTTGACCACCACCCTAAACTCCGCTCTTCACCAAACACCTTCCCGCACCCTGTAATCCAACACTGAAGCATTTCCGAGATGACCACAGCCACCAGAGGATGCAGCGGGGCTGACCCCCCCTTTTAAGGGGAGAACGGCTGATGCCTGTTCCGAGTCTGCTGCAAGAGAGCTCCTTGGAGGATGCAGCCGCAGAGCCCTACCGAGCAGTCACCGGGCTAGCCCTCCATGAAAGCCAGTGCCGCAGAGAGCATTCCCCAGCATCATCCCTACGCACTCTTCATCCTCCTGCTGCACACCCTGTCACCTTCCCGCATTATGGGCGTGGACAAACTGCTCTGCCCACCCCCCC
>NW_010433096.1:0-3247 GCF_000710305.1 Buceros rhinoceros silvestris
GTGCCGGGGCTGTGGTCCTGCAGCCCAGCCGCGACATGGGGCCCGTCCTTCCTTCTACACAACGACTCCTTCTCTGCTCCACACAGGGCGACCTGGGGCCGGAGCCGGCGGGGCCCTGGTGAAATAGTGCCGTGATCCAAGGGATGGTTTTTTTATTATTACTTTATTTACTTTGGTATAGGCTGGGGGGTTTTTATTTTCCCTCTTCTTTCCTGTTTTGAAAGAGCCTGTCATGACAACTCCAGAGCCCCATCACACAACAGGCAGGGGAAGGGGAGGGAGGGAAAGGGGGACTCTGGTCCATCCTTGCTGCATAGTCCCACATCCCACCACCGGCCTGGCCTGGCCACGCACATACTGTTGCCTACAACTCTAGTTGCTGCATTGATTTTGTATTTCCATTGCTGGGTTTTGTTTTCTTGCACTTACAGAGAGCACAGGGGCCATTAGGCGTGTGGAACGTGAGGAGTGCAATGTCTTACCCACACATGTCCGTATAGTGTATGGTTCAAGACTTTTTTTTTTTGGTAGAGAATTATTTTTGTTGGGATTAAATGTTATAAAAGAACCACAACTTAAAGGGACATTTTGCCATGGGCATTTGATTCTGGTGTATCCTCCTCCAGTAAAGCAACTATTAATGGCTGCTTGATCACCACGTTTTCCTTTTCTGTGTGCACAGTTAATTACAGGTAAAGACTTATTTTTTGATTCATAATGTCCTCTTGTGTTTTCTGAATCACTACCGAGGTGCACCACATGGTGAGCGAGAGGGGAGAGAGAGAGAGATTGCCTCATCGGTGAGAGCTGTTAATTATTTCTCCTAATTACTTTGCTGAACCTAGGTTGGACTACTAACTGTAGACAATGAGCAAAGCCTGGGTGATACATTAATCACTTGTATTAAGTCTTGTGTGGAAAGGTTATTTCCAAAAGATCCTGCAGCAGGAGAAGTCTGGCTAGGCCAGGGATGCTTCTCCAAGGGGACGTCTGCTGTCCAGCCCCATTGCAGCCCCGTCCCAAGCTGGTGCCATGATGCACCTCTGCAGAAAAAGATGTTTATTTCGGGTATTTTTAGGCAGCCACAGCCTGGAACTTCAGTGTAGAGCTCACAGGGACTAGGTCAACTCATTTCAGACTCAGAAACATGCCCCTATATGAGGGAGTGTCTGCAGCCAAGCACAGGAACAAAGGCAGGAGAAACCAGAGACAGGAAATTCTGTCATTCGATCAGAACAACAGGAACATCACGAACACAAGAACTCTGTCATGTCCAAAGATTTACCAAGCCAGGAGCTGAATGAGCGGAGGATTAGCAGGCAGCAGACACAGGCTACCTCCAGCTTGTTCAGTTCTGGGCTAGTTTTCTCAACAGAGCAGCAGCCCTTGGGCACCCCCCCAGCTCTACGCAGCTCCCGGAGCCAGCCCAGGTGTCCCCTGCAGTCCTGCCTTGAGCCTCCACTGGCATTTCCAGGCCTGGTGTCCTTGCCAGAGTGGAGCTCTATTCCGAGAACTTCTCTATCAACATCTGTTCCTTTTCAACACCGTGTCTCTGTGGTCCTGTCCCTACTCGGGGGGAGCCTGTGCTGGGAGCAGCCCACATTTCAGAAGTGCCAGCACTGCAGCATCCTCCAGCCTAACACTGCAGAGAGCACGCACACAGCCAGCGCTCCCGAAACACAGCTGCCTCCTCAGAGAGGGGCAGTGAACTTGTCCTGTGGAAAAGGAGATGAAAACAGGAGTGAAGGTGGCGGATGGCTGTTGTCACATCAAAGAGCAACCCAAATCCGGTGCAGCATTTAACATCACAAAGGCAGGTCACAGGACTCAGTTAATCCACCAGGAAATAAATGAGGGTTAAACTTACCCTGCTGAGATGTGATCTTCGAGGTAAGGGGCTGGCACAGGCATTGCCTCCCTTTCTTTAGTGCACTCGGTTGCTGTCTGTGGGTATTGACACTCGCCCTTTGTACCTTCTGACTGCAATAGGTTTTAAATTCTCATATGTTACTGTTCTTAAAAGTAATAGCATAGAACAGGCTGTAACAAGATCAAGATCTCTAATGGTGTTTCTGGAAGGTGAAGCAACATTCTCCTTTCCCTGCACTGGTGTTTTTCTCTATAATATTAGATTAAGCAACAGAAAATTTACTACTTCATAAAGCCGTATCCCAGACAAACTCCGCACCCAGCAGATTCCCTGCAAATGCACATGTTTATTACAGTGCAGGCAGGAACGTGCCAAGCAGCAGCACTGGACTCACATAGCAAATAACCTCAGAAGGGCACACAAAGCTCGGGGGTGAAGGCCGATAGATCACTGCACTAGAACTTCTTAGGTTTAGGGGATTTTCTCCTGGTTGATTGAGTGTCGGTGGGTTGGTCCTGGGGTTTTGTTTGTGTGGTTTTAAGATAAAACATCATTGGCTTCCTAAGCCTAAGCAGCTCCAGAGGTGGCGTCAGGCGCAGACACAAAGCCAACCCTGGGCGATGGATCAGGGTTGGCACTTTACCCGTCCAATGGTGGTGGAGAACTTGCAATCAATAACACAAGCCTCTGCAAGACAGAAAAAAACCCAGAAAAACAACCAACCCACCTCTCTCACAAAGCTTAAACTCTGAACTTAGGAAAATAATTTAAAGCTTCAGCACTGCAGACCCATGAACTGCAGCCATCTGCGTCCACACAGAGAGAATAGAGCACTGTTGAAATAACACGGCGAGAAACCAGCACCGCAAGTACCCGCAGATCCCACCGCGCAGCTTCGTCCAGATAGAAACATCAGTACATCAGCTAACGCTTCCAAACGGGAGAAGTTGTCCAATGAGCGCGATGCTTTACGCGTGGAAAAGATAACCGAAAGATGCTTCTTTCCGAGAAAAGCCACTTGCGCTCTTTCAAGAGGTTTCCACGTGTATCCTGTCGCTGGCATTTGATTCATTTGAAAGTTTTTAAATCACACTTCTGTCTGCAAAAAAGAGACCTCTTCAAACAGTACAGGCAGAGCTTTGAATTTTTGTTTACCTCAAATTCGGCTCTGATTTTAACCATTTAGAGTCCTGCCAAGTGTAAATAACCGAAAGCCCCAAAGCAACAAAGATCTGCCTGATGTGACCGCTCGCTGCGGCCAGGCTGAGTCCACAGCCCCGGCTGCAGAGGAGGCCACAGCAGCCTGGCTTTGAGGGTATTTGTTCACTCACCAGATCAGATGTTAAGCCTATAGTCCCTGGGAGCTGGAGACAGAAG
>NW_010433096.1:3366-4227 GCF_000710305.1 Buceros rhinoceros silvestris
GGGGGGAGAAAACTCCGCTAGCACTCACCAGGTACGTTATTTGGTGTTTTTAAAGATGAGGGAGCAGACATCTCATCTACAAGAGTGACTTGTAAGGAGCCTTGCAGGGGCTGGAGTAGCAAAAGAACCAGCACTTCAGCAGTAATAAAATTAACGGTCTCACCAACCTGTTCTGTAACCAGTTTTCATGAAAAGTCCTAGGGGGGAGAAAACTCCGCTAGCACTCACCAGGTACGTTATTTGGTGTTTTTAAAGATGAGGGAGCAGACATCTCATCTACAAGAGTGACTTGTAAGGAGCCTTGCAGGGGCTGGAGTAGCAAAAGAACCAGCACTTCAGCAGTAATAAAATTAACGGTCTCACCAACCTGTTCTGTAACCAGTTTTCATGAAAAGTCCTAAATATAAATAAAACAAACTCTAAAGGAAGAGCTGAGTGTTCCTGCTCAGACATAAGAGCAGAGCTGGGTTTTGCAGAGCTTTTTATCGCCGTCTTCTCAGCCCTTCTGGCAAGGAGCTGGAGAGCGCGGCCACTATCCCGCAGAAACCGGCTAAAAACCACACGCTGATTTGAGATGCAGGAAAGAGCTTCAGACTGTCCTAAAGGCTCCTTTGTCATTTTGATTCTCTAGGTGTCATAACAAGTTTTGCTGAGGGTGAAACGTGTGAGGAAAGCCTAAATCCACCCATTTTTACCCTATAACTACCTTCTCTCCTGGCCAGCAACGATACTGGGCTGCCAAGGCTCCAACCTCGACCCTGCTCCGTGCTGTTGAAATAGGGAGAGGAAGCGGATGGGAGTTCTTTGTAGCAAAGGGAGCTCTTGCTTGCTGCAACAGCGAAACCAGTGACAAAACTGGAC
>NW_010433096.1:4497-30330 GCF_000710305.1 Buceros rhinoceros silvestris
ACCCCAAACACCTTCATTTTCATTTCTGTCACTGTTTGCCTGGGAGTCGGTGGCAAAGTAGTGGAGGCCTTAGCAGACAGGTACACATGGCCAGGTCTCCTGTGTCAGCCCCAGTCGATGTACAAGGCTTTTCAGCCTACGTTTATTTGCACTAAAGAATACGGCATTAGGCTCCTTTCCAAGCATCTTAAAAAAGACAAGAAAGAGACCTTAAATATGACTTGGGAATGGACCCGTTGTGGCAAGAGACTGTATTATATCATTAACATTATAAATTCCATTTACAACACAGCAGTCATTTCATCCATCATTTATTCATGCAGACTAGAGAGAACGTCTTGCATTTTTAGGACCAGTATGGCTACAGTCACTGAGCTGTGGATGAACAGCCCAGCTCCAGGTGCTGGCTACTCTGGTCTCTCCCTTCTGTACCCAAAAGTAAACTCCAGCATCCCACCACGCTTCACTAAATGCGAAACGAAACAAAACAAAGCCTCACCTCTGAAATCACAGGGGTTCCAGGTTATTTTCCAGATGTTACTTGGGACCGGGAATGTTGTTTCCCCTCAACAAATGCATTTGGTCACCTCAAGTTCCTTCTCACTCTGGAAGCACAAGCTGCCCTAGCAGCAGTATAGCAGGAGCAGGGGCTGTTCCCACTTTCTGGGCTAGAGTGAAGAGGAAGCAGAGTGCCTTGTCCCTCTGCACACCTTGGGCTGCCAGCTCCTGGGCCTCCATCCACTGGACCCACTGCTGATTAGTTCCTGCACTCAGCTTATGGAGCGGCAGCACCAGCTCTCAGCCTTCCTCAGGCCCTCTGCTGCCACCAGCCCCCGGCAGAGGGAACACCCACCCTGTGGCACTCCCCAGAGTGGGGTAACTCTCCTACACGCACAGCTGGTTTTCCTCTGGCAGGGCAGCAGCCATCCAAAGCTACAACCGCTGAAGCCACCGTTAGGGAAGCCAGCAGCACTCCAATGGAACACAGGTAAGAACAACAACTTATTCAGCAAGTACCTGTTTTGGGAATCATCATTACATGGGATTGTTCTCCCATCACCGTAACTGGGAGTAATGACATGGAAGAAATTACAGCAAACCTTAAAGGAAAAAGGAGTAACCAGAATTACACTCCACCTTTACCAGGAAGCCTATTGTGTGTGCAAAAAAGACAACCAACTTGAACAAAATATAGCCCAATGCATAAAAACAACCTTCCTTTCTTACTGATACCAAAGACTAGTAGTAGCACAGAGGACATGGGTTTTGCTCTGAGAATTAAGCTGCCAAGCGTGGAGGCAGTGTGGAATGTATAAGGAGCTGAACAATGCTGCTCCCAAAGCTTTCTGGCACAAACTCCAATTAAAGAGTTTCACATTAAGTTGTATCGAGTATGTTTACTGATTCTTCTGACACTCACACTCAGCAGAAGAGAACAATCCCTGAATGGCCTCCTCCCCTGTCACTGGTCTGAGACAATGGTAAATGAATAAAGCCAGTCTGCACTGGCAGCTCACCACAGTGCCTGTATTTTATAACACAGTGGAAGCAGCAGAGAAGTTATGAAAACTGAACCTAATCTGTTTGTTCCCCACTGCAGATTTTCATTCAGACTGGAATTTGCTTGGTTTTCCATGTTATGGGTATCAGGAGAGAGGTGAAAAAAGTTAAGCTGCAAACCTGCTCTGAGTAGTATGTGAAGAGGGAGAAGTGTTTCAAGGGCACGAACCCAAACATGTTTTTATTAAAGAAGAGGCTGTTAGGGATACAGACTGGTATGGCAGCAATAAGCCACCACTGAAGGACTGACATTAGATTCATTAGATAAACTAGTATTAAGTAAGCAAAAATATCTGAGCCACTGACCATACCTCAAAGATGATTCATGGGAAAATACAGGAGTTAGAGTACCATGACCCACATGCTGCATACAAAATACAGTCAAAATGAAATGTTAAACCAAAATTCCCTCCAGCATGTAACAAATATAGCTCGAAAGAACACGTTCTGAAATGCAGATTAAAGAGAAAAAACAACAGCTTCAGAGAAGCAGTCTTTTGACAAAATTGTATTTAATGCTCAGAAAAGCATTTCGTTATCCATGGTGTTGCCAGAGTCACTTTATTTACATAGAAACAGTCTAAATGGCTTCCACAGCTATAGGGTCCTACAGCTGTTTGCAGATTAGCAGCTGTTTGAATGTGCCAAGTAGAAAGAGCAGCAGGTCAGCACAGCTCTGCAAAGGAGAGCCAAGAGGTTTGAAAGCTGACAGCATTTCTCAACATTCCTATTTACAAAGGGAGGCAACACCCTGTGACATGGGAGTGACCAACACGTCCAGTTCATGACAGTCAGGTTCATCCACACAGCTTCCTTATCCCAGGAGGGACTCACCCCCAGGAGTCGTTCCAGCAGTTTCAGAAGAGCACCCACTGCTGACAAGAGGTGGTCAGGGGTCACTGAAGTCATTAAGATTGTGACATAAATAATTAAAGCTAAACAATGCACATGTTCTGATTCCACTTTACAGGCATCTCAAAAATTCTCCTGTTACCTTAAAATGCTCTGCACTACACAGCACAACGAGCTGGATGGTCACAGACAGCAACTAAAAGCCTCCCACCACACCTACAATGCAGCTGGTACCAGCACAGCACATTCGGGGCTTGGATGCATTGAGGATGTAAGTTTTCCTGGCAATCACAGTTTGAACCATGACCCGATGTTTTGTACAGTCAGGCACCTGTATTTCACTGACCTGGATCCCACATACCTCTTGGACAGCGGCTTAAAGGACAAAGCTAACACTAATCATTGCGATGAACATGTCAGGACAGGAAACATAACAAAGGATTATGGCTAAACTCTGGCCAGAGCTCTGGCAGGTCATTTGCTTAGGGAAAGCCACTGCCCTTACACTGGTTAGCAAGGGCCAGAGGAATAGTATCTGCCTCATAGCGGCTGTATTTTAACACAGACACATGGAGACAGCAGCCAGGCCCACTCCAATGCACCCAGCTCCTATTAAGGCAGCAAGGAGCTGCATTCTGCGGCAGAAGCGTGCTAGGCTATCTCTGTGCAAAACTCCGCACACATGAGATGTTGCTCATCACCTCTTTGGGACAGAAATGTGCTCCAGAAAACAAGTGATACTTCGCAGTGACCCCAAGGCATTCTTAGTAGAAATAATTCCACTTTTGTTGTGAAGTGTTACAACGAGAGGAAAGTTTTCTTAGAAATAACTTGTTTTTCCCCCCACCCCATTTTGCTGTTATATATTCTTCATCAACACAGTGGAAAGAATCCACTAGGAACACCGAACTGAACCACTTGCCCCTTTCAACTCCCTAGATCTCCAGAAGCTCTACACAGAGGAACTCGGGTGTCACCACTGGGAAGTGTTAACCAGATCTCCGACTCTGATCCACAGTGCTGTTGATTCTTTGTCACGTGGACTCACTGGGACCAAACAAACCTGGCAGGCTTTAGTCTGCAGGTTGTGTTACCACTGCAGCAAGAAAAGGATTCCAACTGATGAAGCAGCAGCAAGAGCAAAACTCAAGGCACATTTGTATAAACGAAAGTTCTTTTGTTCCTATAAAACCAGGTAATAAGATATACAAAATAAGTAGAATTGTCTCTATTCAACCAATGTACATCTGCCCTTCCTGAGGCACTAGCGGAGCATGAAGAATCACTGCTACCACATTTTCAACGTTCACTCTTTGCTATAAATAAATTAGTTACTAGTGCAAAGAGAAAAAGAAGTCTGGCTAGGTTTTTTTTAATTTTTTGTTTGTTTTTTTCCCCTTTGCTCTGGTTCTTTATAAAAATTTACATCACTAAGAAATTAGCATTAGCACAAGGGAACAAGAAGCTATATATCTGCCAAATTAAACCTTAAAATAATTTTGTATCCTGTACAAATATACATCGTGAAACATTTACAACCTTAACTTCCTAGATGACAAAATCGGCTGCTCTTCCCAGCCACACAGCTACCCAGCTTCTCTTTTCAAGAGCTCAGAGCCATCAGCTCTCAGGGATAAAGTCCTCTTCACCATTAGGGACAGGAGAGGAAAAAGATGGATCTACTGATAGTGGTGGTATCGCTACGGGGGAGTTCCAGGTGCACTGAATAAATTGAAATCCAGTCCTTGCGAGACAGAAATCTGGGAATAGATTTTGAGTAATGAGCTGATACTGAAGTCACTGAGAGGTCTTTCTTCGCTTGGCACTGCTTGATTCCGTGCTCTCGGGTGTTCTCCTCGTTGAAACACGACAGTCTCTGTTCAACACACCACTGTCACCTTGACCTCCTTCGCTGTGGGCTCTTGAACTGCTTCTCAATACAGCAGCTCTCAAGCCACCCTCGTGCTGAGCTGTGTAAGGTGACGTGGAAGGCATGTCACATTGTCTCACCATTTGCAGGGGCCTCATACAAGTTTCTGTTCTGGAAATTGGACCGCTGGCAGCTGAGGACACATCAAGGCCTTGCTGTGACACTGATCCGGGCTTGCTCTGGGCTGGCCGATTGCTGTCTTTAAGGGCCTGCTCCTTCCCTTTCACTTCAGTTCTACTGGCCATACTCGCCAGCCGTGGGTCCCGTGGTTTCTCCTGGGCAGCAGGAAGCACTGCAGGCTCCACGGGCACAAAGGCACTGCCTTTCCTGGTGTCTGCGGCCTGAGCCCCCTGCATCTGCGGGGGCCCTTGGCTTCCTTGAGGCACTGCATGACCAGCACCAGCAGCAAGTCCCCGCGGAGTGCTGACCTCCCTGGGTGTTGCAAGCTCACCCCTCCTGCTACTGGAAGAAACAGCCTGCAACAGAGGAGGTATATTTGTCCCTGCTTGAGTTCGGGGCCTAACTGTTGGCCTAAGCTTCAAAATTTTAACAGCATCTTTCCTGTAGTTTTCTTCTGATGTCTTGATAATGGCACCTCTTTTATGAGCATCCTGAATCAACTCATTCCAGTCTCTGTTTTCCTTCAAAAAAAGAAACAAGACATCCCCCCCAAAAAAGAAAACAGTTATCAGAAGAAAGAATCAACACTGATGGACAGAGGATGCAAAACCCCTTTAATCATGGTACCTGACACAACTATCATGGAAACCACTGTATGTTCCTTCTGGAATGGAAGAATCTTACGTTTCGCTTGCAAACCAGCAACAGGCTCTCTGGCTGCTGTAACACAGGGAAGGTACTTTCAGCCACCAGTAAGCTACTACTTAAAATGACAGTTTCTCTATTTCTGAAGGCCAGGAGAGTTCTCCACGCAGAGTGAAACAGGAACATGGCTTTAATGCCCTCTAGTGGTGTCGCAAACAGCCCCCACCCTCGGAAAAAGACTGAAAATCAAATACTGTAAGACATTGAGTCTATTCAAGAGCACTTCCTGTACATTCAGCAGGCCTTTATAGTCCCCCCAAACACATAGTTCGGTTCCAGAAACATCCATTTCAAAGAGGATCCTCAGAAACCTCATGACTACAGAGTGTCAAAAACAATCACCTGAAGATCAGGGGAATGTTTTGGAGTGGTTTGGTTTTTTAAAGCTGTCTTCCTTGCTCAAGAATCCATGACAACTGCAACAGCTGGAGGCACAGCAAGGATCAAGCAGGAAAGTCTCTCTGCCATCCTCTTATCTCACCAGTAGAACGAAGACTTTTCACAACCCCCACGCTTGAAATGTAAAGGACTGTGTTACATTTAGTTACTAAAAATATTGTTGAGTAATTTCTAACTTTCCTTCTCGGAAGCAAGGAAAACAGTTTGGTTTGTCTTTTTAAAGCTTTTATGGCACTTCCAGCCAAAGCTTTCAAAGAGAAGCCTTCAGAGGCCTGGACTGGACTAATTTAGCAATGCACTAGAAGACTAATGTATTTATAGATGGAGCATCCGAGGATGGTTTTCACTTCCCCAATCCTGACTTGACCTAAAAGATCATTTGATTAACACTCTACCTACCATGAGCGTTTCCAGTCTTCCAAGGATGAAGAGGCTGAATTTGGCTCGGGTAATTGTAACGTTCAGACGCTGAAGACTCGCCAGAAACCTAGGTGACAAGACAACTAAGCTTCAGAACCACTACTTCCACAAGTAGGAGTATTATGAGAAAGAGGTAATATTCAACTGCAGTGAAATGAAGATAGCAGCAGCAGTTACAAAGGGTGGTTCATGACCCATTCCCGGATCCCACTGCAGCAGCCCTGCCTTACATGAAGGACTTTGCATGAACTGTGTTTTCCTTCTTTCACTACTCTGATTCCTTGAAAGGAATTCCAGTTCTTTCCAGCTCTCGCTGTTGACGTTTCCTTTCTTAGAGCAAATCCCCTCTTAATGCCAACCATTGCTTCCTTAAACGTTCCTCAAAGTACAGAAGCCATCAACCTCACTTCACCTATCAAGACTTTAAGCTTCTTTTTGACTTGAGCTGAAATAGATTAATGATGTTTGGCATGATTTATGGGAAAACTTTCTACTGCAATACCAAACACTGGACATGAATATTTTATTTTAAAGGTGACCTGCATTGAAAGCACATGAAGGAAGACTTTTGCTTTGTCATGCTTCGAGAGCAAGAAGTATATTCTTGCAGAAGGAAGTCTGTTATTTGCACTATGAAAATATCTAGTCTGTTTCTGAGGAATCACAGGCCAAGGTGCTGAAACCTAAACAAACAAATGCTTAGTGTATCCTTAAGAGTTGATTTCTGTTTGGGCTTATCTACCAAAACTCAAAAAAAAGGTCTGTAAAGATAGTTATCAACTACTGGGCAGCACAGGTATAGTTCTCTAGATCTTGCGGGGGCAAGGGCAGAGGGATCTTGAAAGACTACTAAATATACCTAACAGCTTTTAAATTGTAAGACAAGATTATTTTCTCAGGAAAGGAAAAAAGAAAAAGCTGTTGTCATTTCTTGGAGTTTTCTCCTTCCTTTGCAGGTTACTTTCAGAATAAATGTAATGCTGAACTAGCAATCTTGGAGATAAAAATACTTCACTCAGCTACAAGATCATAGGTGAGGGTGATGCAAACTTTCCCAGTATACCGTGAAGCAGAGATGTCCCAGTCATCAGTATGTAACAGCTTTGAAGGCATCACACTGCCAGAGCCTTAATACATAAACCGTCCCCACAGTAAGCTGGAAAGTTTTCTTCCAAAAGAACAAAAGAGGTTAAGCCTTGTGTCAGCCAAAAGAACTGGCAGGTTCTAACTGCCTTCAGTTTCCAAACTCCATCAGCCACATTTAAAAGTCTCCAAAAAGCATCACTGTTGTTTACTACAGGATTTGGATTCCTTCTCTTCCCAGATCAGCACATTTAAATGCCCTTTATCTAGCAATTGGAAAATTAGTATCAGAGCTAGTTACAGAAACAAATCAACAACTGCTGTAAGCAGCACACCCAGTATCTAGTTCCTTCTGTTTCAGGCAGGAAAAACCCATATAAAATCAGCAAATCTGCGACCTTGGATCAAGACTTCCTGCAAATCTCCAAACTCAGACAAGCATGTTCATCCACAGATCAAAGATCCAGCTCATCTGCATTGCATTCCTAGCGACAGATACAAGTAGTTAACCACACTTCCACGGACAGAATGCTCTATTAACAGCCACAGAAAATGGATTTAATCTTAGGAGAGCAGCATTCCAAAAGTTACACTATATATCAAAAGCTACAAGAAAAATAACTGCTGCAGTACTTATGCGAAGAGCCAAGGTCCCAACACCAATTCTGCCAAACTGAGCCAGTGACAGGCTAAGTGACAGCGACAGCCATGCCGATTCATCAGCATGCTACGCAGAACACAACATTTAGCATTTCCATGTCCCTTTTGTTCAGAGATCTCAAACCAGTAACATTAATTCATGCATTAAGATGGTTGCATTAAAAATACGACTCTAGAGTGTCATCAGAAATGGGACTTGCAACTCACTGAAGAGAAACGTACCCAATTGACCCCCTCATGATGTTTGCCCGGACACACGTGACTATTACACAGTCTTTCTCTCGTCCCTGGAATGCATCCACTGTGTCCACTTCTCCCGGGCTGTTGAAGAAACAATTAGCAAGCTGCTAAATCAAATCAGTTGAGTTTTTAAGCACCACATTGATGCAAATAGCCTCACCACTATCCTTAACGATCATCTGTCAAAACAACCCAGGGTAAAGTTCTGCCTCAGTGTATGAAAAGATTCAGCATATGAACCTAAAGCTACATTTACTTCCCTGAGGCCAGCATCATTAATGAAAAGCTGCTCAGGTTCAAGAAGCTCGTAGTTTTAGATGTTCTTTTAAATCAGCTTTATTCAGAACAGCAATGCAATGGTGCAATGGCAGCACGTATACAAGTAATCACCAAGAAATGGTACAAAGAGGCCACGCCTGTTCTAAGCACAAGACTTGCATGTCCCCTTTAAGGGCACAGCTACATACAGACTTTAACAGTACAGAAAAAAGGGTGGGGTTGCCCATTTTAAGAGGACAAACAAAGGACTAACATGCCAAAGCCACATCCCATTTGAAAACTCAGTTTCTTTACCTGTTATTCCTATACACTCTGTCCAGTTGGTCTTGGATTTTCTTCTTCTGTGCGCTGTAAGGGGTAATTATTCCAATGTGACGAAGACCCAGATCCTTCCTCTTTTCTTTAATTGTTCTAATTAATTCCATCACCAGTTTTACTTCCTGAGGATTACTAAAAGAGCTGAAAGAGAGAGAATGTAAGCATTACAGAAATACATCTGACAGCTCTTTCAAACTCAACACTTCAGCCTGATTTGGAGGGGATTGAGAGACAAAGGCCCTGTCTTGAACTTCTGCACCCTCCTTCACACAGAGGCTCAAAGACCTTTGCAAGCAGGCCCTGATGAAGGACTAACAGTGTTCGCAGTGAGGAGGCTGCACTTCACCTTCCCGCAGAACTACATAGCTTTACTTTCCTTCAGAACAGGCAGAGGGGAGGACTGAGCCTGCCACCCTCTGGCATTACCTCCACATGCAGTTGTGGGAGGAAAAGTCACCAATAAACCAGGAACTCAGAAACTGTTACAAGAGTTAGCAGACTGGGGGCATTCACTGGCATCTAGCAGACAGTCAAACCAGGATTAAAACCAGTTTCAGATTAAAAAAACCCACCCCAAACCATTTAACAGCTGCTTTTTTTTTGTAAAATTAAACCAAGTCAGGTTGAAAACGCAGTTCTCAACGCATATTTGGAACAACAGACGAGAGAAGACAACTCTTCTGCAGGTAATGAATTCTCAGCAAATCTAAAACTTGGCAGAGTAGAATGCAGGACTTACTCATGGTCTCGTTCCTCTCGACCATCTCCTACATCAAAGATAAGGTAGGGCTGGAATGGCCACTCTGAGGAACATCTGTTCTCTTCTGTTGCTCTGTGAATAAAATGTTTATCGCTAGGTAAGCATACAGAAATCCTAAGAACTGAAACTTCATTTATTTACACTATGGTTATCACATACAAACAACTTTTCAGATTTTTTTCAAGAGTTCTTAATTTTCACAGCTACCTGCACATACTGAGGCCTGAACATGAACTCCACGCAGTGAGTATACTCCATTTTAAGGGAGCCGCTTCTCTTACGTATCACAGCCAGCATTAACAAGAGATGAAATGCAAGTTTTCTCCCATTAAGTACCTTCTCCCTCAAAACCTCAAGACTTCTTAGACTCAAAACACTATCCTGATATGAAAAGGATTCCTTTGAAATAGCCCCTGCTCAGCAAGGAGAACAAAGCCACTCACTTGTCAGTCTTTAGCATCCTGCAATAAACATAGTTGGAAGGGAAGAGGCAGATGTCGGGGTGCATCCTGTACTGCACAGTCAGCTGCACAACGGGCAGGCTCCGTATCACCTCCAGGCGCACTTGCTCCTCCAGGTGCTGGTGCAGACGAGCCATCAGGGACTGCCCGTAGCCACAGTCCTGAGCTGTCTGCAGAGAGAAAACACAAGACTGACTTCTGGGGAATTAGGTCCCAAATTAACAACAGGACTTTTCTTTCTGGTGTTTATTAAAAGTTTCAAAGAGCACACCAAATACTTCTAAATCACTGACACCAACAGAAAATTGAGGTAGTCATTTTGTTAGTCCTATTTCTGTAAGGATCGACTGCTTAGACCTGAATTTTTATCAGTGTAGTCTTTAGCAAGACAACTGTCCTCTGTGAGTCACAACATGGTAAAATTTTAAAAACAATGGCAATTGTTTCAAAACTGACAACTACGAAAAGCAACATCTTCTAAGCGGGATCTCATTAAACAAGCCCCCAGCCTTCAGACAACTACCCTTCTACACCAGCCAGTCCAGCTTTCCTCCTTTATCAGGTGGTTAGAACAGCCCCCCTTCCTGTCAGATAGGACACAAGAAAGTGGTCTGCATCTGTTCATCCTCAGAACAGGTCTGTAGGGTGAGGAAGTCCCCATACAAACATTCCTCCTTAAGGACTGTGACACTGGCTGAAGCTCACATCACAAATTACAGAGCCTGCCGCAACACAACAGCCATCACAAACCAAGTGCTGAGCCACACTGAAGTTTGTATTGCCCAACCTGCTCTTAATGGTGCATGAAATCAGTTCCAAGCTGCACCAGGAAAGCCTACAGAGGTTGCACTCTCGTCTGTATTAGCTTTATTCACACTTCTGAAGGCAGCATTGATACGGTCTCCACACAATGGAAACTAAACTTGGAGGGCAAAAGTTATTTTCCAATGCACATCCCTATCTGATATTGAAATGTCTTTTTTCCCTTTCATGTATTTTCTGTAAATACGGTTCTTATACTGCAGCCACTATATAGCATGAAAAAAATACAGTTTAACACTTACTACTGATTTTACAGTAGGAGGAAGCTGTCTGGGATCTCCAACGAGGACAAGTTTATTACAGCGGTGGATCAGTGGAATCAGTGTTTCGACCTCACAGGATTGTCCTGCCTTTTGTATATGCAAACAGGACAAAAATCAGAAGTTGTAAGCAAAGGAGTGAACGATGTTAAATTTCCTGTAAGAGCCACAATAAGTCAAATGTTTAAGTCTTCTAAAAAAAAATTAATTTAAGAGAGAGAAAAAGGATTTTTTCCTAACGAAAACCTAAAAAATGGTTTTTTTATTATTAAATATGCAGAGCTCTCCAAACATACAAATATAACCCAACCATCTGGAAATTGCTACAGCAAGAACAACACTTTAGCAACAATTTTTAGGCCGTCTACCATTAAGGCACCAAGCAAGTCAGAAAAAGAAGCAATTAAAACCTACTCTTTCTTCTCATGGCTCTACGTAACAGGTCAGGCTAGTTATCAGGTATAAGGTGGGGATGGAGCAGTCAACCCACAGAATCTTATGCCAGTAGCCAAATGATCACAAGCAGCCTCAGCAGAGACCAAGACAGACCTGCGGTGGAACACGGTGTAGTTCTCATTAGCCCTACTGACCTCATCCACTATGACGCAGCTGAAAGGATCAAGTCCTTGCCGCGAAAAAGTTGATTCCAGCAGACCTCCTCCACTTGCACTCAGTGTGCAGCAGATGATGTCGGACTCCAAGATGATATCTGCCTGTATTTTCTGAGAGTACACTCGAACCTTCAAGTATAACAAACAGGACACAATGTTTCCTCCTTCAGCTTTCTTGAATCACCTTAGAGCAATTTCTAACTGCCTGGACAATACTAACTGCCAAACAGACGCATAATGCATCAACCCACAGAAGCCATCTCCACAATCACAAATGGAAGTCACAAGTTGACTTAACTCAAGTGCTACTTTCGCTTTAAATTACAGATCAATGCTACTGAGGTGGCAAGCTGGAAAGAAGTGTTCCTTTATCTCTACAGCCATGTAATGCAGACACACAAACTGTGAACAAAGTTCAGTTTGCCATTGCATTTGCAACTCCAAGCCTCCATGACCATTAAGGGTCAGCATATACCCATTAAATATGAAACTTCATTAGCCTCATGATTTGTGCTACTCAGCCTTAATTAATTACTTAATTCACAAATACACTCAGCCTATCAAAACTAAATCTCTATTGCAATTAAAAGATATCAAGTATATAAATACACTAGCTGAGGTTTATTGAAGAGCTGCCTTAAAGAAAAATTCCTACCTGCTTTAGGTCATAAGCAACCCGTTCTCTCTCCTTCGAAAGTCTGTTAAATTCACCATCTATCATTTGACTCTAGGGGGGGAAAAGATAAAGGAGGATCAGGAAGTAAATCAGGAGTAATTAACACCAGACATTTCCCAAACACCTTTCTTCCTCCCATACCCTAACTCATTTTCTAAACATTTAAGCTTATTCAAACTGTCTTTTAATCTCAAATGTATCTGAAGCAGCTGATCAGTTTCAGAAAGCTGAGAACATCCTTAGACTCTGCAACACACACTACATCTCACATTTCCATGCAACTGGAAAAACAGTTTTACCATCAGAAGTCTGTAATTTGAGCACAAATGCCAATTTTTTAGGCAAAAAAATGGAAAACCTCAAGTGCACCACAGCTCCCAAAACCTCAGATCACAAGGTATCTCACTATTTCCAGAGCTTTGAAGTACGCAATCAAATTTAATCACTAAGGTTTAACAAATATGGTTACACTAAAAACTGGTGACAGAACCAAATGAAGATTACTGAGCACTAGAGCAAGAAATGGCCTGATCCACTAGCTGAAAACACCAGTATAAATAAACAAAAAAATTCCTAATGCGAAGTTGTTAATTCCCTTTCACAGTATTAACCAACATTTCCATTAGCTGAAAAAGCAGGTGAAGAGATAGTTACTGCTCAGAGATGGCATTAAAAGGTAGAGTTGTTTACTCTTTGGATTCCACTATGAACACAAAAAAACCCCAAAGAGGATTAAAAATACTGGTATCTTAGTACCTCCCTCTTCCCACATTTGTTCATGGCACGCTGACGAGTCAGCTCATCCAGCCTTTGATCTATAGCTTCTTTTTGCTTCTGAAGATTCTGCTCCACATCAGTTGTCTTCCGTTCTATAGTAAACCAATGGAAGGTTTATGGGAGGAATAGAAAAAATACATAAGAACGCTCTCAGTCATGCATTTATCAAGAACATATGGACAAACTCATTTCTTGTTGCATTTTCCCTTTTTCTAATGGGGTCTTATCTTGTAAAACAAAAATAACTAAACCTGGTTCCAACTGTAGCTCTCAAATGCTGCATACCCACGCTGCTTAAAAATGGTGGCTTTTGCATGCATTTATTATGTCCTTTTAAGAAAAAAAGACCAAAACAAGTAGTCATCTTGTTATTTCTTCGATCTGGCTTAAATTTTAGGCCATATGTAAGCTGACACTTTCCCCGCTAAGACTGAGGAAAACAATGCTTTATGAAGCACGGTGGCCGAAGAATCTTTTACCAGATTTTCCTTCTTAAAGAACACATGGTCCAAAGTAAAAACATCATCAAGCTCTCAAAGAAGACTGAAGACAAGTCTGGTTTGCATGTTACTTACTCATTCTGTGTTCAACTTGGTTATCCAGGCTAAATCGCCGGACTTCACTGTTGATGGCTTTTTCAGCACCAAGTCGCACTAATTTGATATCACCACAATTTCCTGTTTACAAAATCAGAGTCAAAATACTTATAGATGGCTCTGACCATCTCAAAAGACATTGTCTGTTTTAGAGGTGGCAAACAGTTAAGAATGTTATTCTGAGTTAACAGGACCACCTCTTGTTCTCAGGTTTCTTTATCTAAAACTTACAGGATTCCTAAGTTAGAGTACTGAGGGCCATCAGTAACACAGCTGCTTAAGTCAATACCAAACTCACATTCGGTTACAACATGGATTTTTCCCATCAGGGTAACAGTCTGCTGTTCAAACCTTTGAGTATTAAAACTGATGAACTGAAACTAACACTGAGGAAAGGGCCAATGCCTATATAAAGACAAAGTGCAATTTATTTTCAAAACGATATATCTTTTAGAAAAGCGCATTAAAATTAATAACAGTATGAGGATGTACCAGTCATGTTCTGCAAAAGAAAAAAGCTGCTTAGAGTAGCACATAAGTCCTGTATGTAATCAACTGTTCAGTTTCTCCTTCAGGTTTTGTCTATTTAACATATAAACAGAATTTTAAAATACACCATACCCAAAGGCTCCTGTCTGTTCTGGCATTTTTCCTTAAAGGCAATGATGATTTTTTTCATGACTTCATCAACAGCAGCATTTGATGGTGCACAAACTAGAAAACGGTTTGGCTTGACCTTGGAATTTGGTCTTCTCGTTGTTTTCTCATTCCTAGTGTTCTGCAGATCAATTAAAAACAGGCTCTTTAGATTGTTGCAATTTGTGATTTCGAAGTCAGGCTGTACACTCAATCAGCGTGCAGAGTATGGAGACTACTGCACTTGAATTTCTCTAATTAAGGTATGTCCTGCATTAAGAAGTCAAATATACTGACGCTATTTGCATAAATTCCTTTCAACAATGATGTATTTGATGCATCTATTAGATGCTAACAAAACCATTAATATGGGACAGGCCAAATAACATTAATAATACATCAAAATATTAAGGGGATTTTTATGTAACAAGTGTTTATAAAACCAATTGTGCACACTTCCTTTATTTTACTTTTTAAGTTCTGTAAAATGCTTTCCCAGATGTCCCAAAGGTATTATTTCCACCTCTACACCCTATACAGTACGGATTTATTTAAGTTAGCTCAATGAATTACACCCCCAGTAATTCCCAACATTACACTTCCATTTAGTTTAAGCTATCATTGACTTCCATTGGCAAACTCAACACGAGCACATGGCGATCACATCATGTCCACTTACCTCCCTCAAAACACGGGACAGAAGCCCAACAATAGTTCTCGATTTCCCTGTTCCAGGTGGTCCGTGGATGAGGCAGATCTTGGGAAGCGCTGGATGTTGCTTTACCATAGCATAAGCTGTGTCAATGGCTCTCTTTTGATCTTCATTGTATTCCTTCATACCCAATGTCTGAAGGAACAGACAGGAGGAAAAAATACTTAATATTGATTGAACCTTCCATGTCCATTTTAGACATTTTCAGAATGCCCCCCACCCTCTAGCTATGACTCAAACACTTGAAGTGCATGGAAGCTTTTCATTCTGGGTTTGTTCTAGATGTACCCAATCCTGACTCAAAAGCTGTAATGAAGGTTTTGTTTACCCTGCACACCTTTGTTTTGCATTACCTTTTCTGCACTATACCTTATTTCCTGAACAGACATCTCTCCAGTTAGGAAGAAAAAAAAAAACCGACTTGAAAGCTCAGAGTACACGACTATCTATGTCAACACAGCAGAAACATCTGAGCAAATTCAGACTCCACTCTATCCACCCCATCAACCAACTCTGAAAAGCACAGCACATCAGTGCTTTTGAAACTGGTGCTTGCACTCGGTCAGCTCAAAAAACAACATGAAAAAACAGTTTCCCAAACTCATGAGATTCAAATGCCCTTTTTGTCATCTCTCTCTCTTGTAGCTGCAGGACTTACAGCACTTTCTGAAGCTACACGCACATCTCTGGGGCAGAAGTCACTGTGACTTGGATTTATGATGGGTTTAGCCAGTGGACTCCTGCTCAACAGTAATAGACCTTTGAATGATCGGTGCGTGGTCACCAGGGAGCCAACCACCACACACTTCACTTGCTTATTTATGAAGAATGACAAATTGAGTTGAGTTTTCACAGCAACTTGATAGACAGCAGGCTGATCCTTTTGTCCTATTAAAGGGAGGGGAGAAAAAAAAACCAAACAAAACCACAAGTTGTTAACTCAAAGAGTATCCAAATTATTAACTGGAAGATATTCAAACAGGCCACTTAAAGAATTCAGCAGAACCTACTGCCTTTTGTTATAAAGCCATCAGCTAATTATTGCAAAATAATTAGCTCCCCCCCAAAACCAAACCCCAAACCAAAAAAAACCCCACCAGTGCTCTGTAAAACAACTCAGATCACGGTTTGAATCAGGCAGCATTAAACTTGATAATGCTGGTAATCCACAACTTCAGGTCCAGCAGGTAAGAGAAAATTTTAGTGAGATCACTGAAGTTCATGGCACTTCCTATCTCTCAGAATGCACTCCTGAAGATGTATGCACAGAACTTAAATCATTCATTTCTGTTCTTACACAAAATATCACTGCCTGTGTTGAAAGAAGTCCCTAGAGAAATGCATGGAAAGCAGGCCTGCACCTTCAGTTCTCGGCTTTTTACAAAGCTTCTAGCACAGAACAGACATGCTACAGTGCAAAACCAAACCCACCTCCTCAGAGGTAAGTGGCGTATTACAACTATCAACAGCCAGCTAAGAAGAAGCATTTCACAGAACCCAGAAGAATCCCACTCCTATTTCAACCCCATTTACTTACTTGTTGAACGGCCAGCCGCACGACAAAATCGTGTCACGAGCCCAACATGATAGGCTGTATGGTTGTCCATCTCACTTTCTCCCCCAAAGGTGTCTTTTTTCTTTTGGACCACCAGAAAGACTAAGTCATCCTCCTTTGGATGAAGCTGCCTTGCCAAATCAGTTTCTTGAAAATGAGCTATGCAGAATACATTTTAAAATTAGAACATTAAAAGGAAAATTACTACAATTACTTTGATTATAAAAGTACTATGATTAACATATTGCACATACTTCAGAAAAACCCATCTGTTAACTTTTAAAGCTATTAAAAGCTACAGAAAAAGACTTTGAAGAGTTTTAATGCCATCCTGCATTTTTAAGCCTGAACATAGACACCTCTATATAAAAATACAGCAAGTCAAAGACTATTTTATTTACTAAAAGAAGCTGAAGCAAAATCCTAAATGACTGACATGGAAAGTATTCCAATAGCAATCTAATAACTTTTTGTATTGAACACTTAAGGCACAAATTCCCTGCAAAATACGTATTACTGTTACGTGCCTTCTGTAAAATAGCAAATTCAAGATCCTTTCTGTGCTTAAAGCAAATAAAAAATTTCTACTTTTAAGTGCTAATTTGTTGGAAGACATTGTCAACTTGAAAATGAGAACAGGGTTTTATAAAAAAAAAAACCCTTACCTTCAAATTCTGCTGTATTTGAGTCAGCACAGAACCTCCTTACGTTTAGCAAGCAGAAATTCCTCTCTCTCACTCTCTGGTTTTCTACCCACTCCTGTGCCAGCTACATGTTGGAAAGTAAAAGCTGAATAAAAACACTTTGAAGGGTTTAGTGTATCAGAAGAATGGCTTATCATGACTCTAAGGGCAATCATGCTAAGGAGAAATAAAAGCAAGCTAACAGGCTGTCAAGTACTAGACGTCGAAGCGTCTTACCCATTTCTTTTTTTAGATAGGCACACACACGACATACACTCAGGGCAAACGAAAGCATTTCCTCCCCACCGCACGCCCATTTAATGTGCTTTGTTAAAAAAGCACATAAAAATGTGGGTTCCCCCAACTGCATTTTCACCTTAAAATACCAGTGTTACGCTGGTATTGACTTCATTTTCTACCATATTTCTAGAGAAGTAGCGATGCGATGACTGAACTCAAAAGCTTACAGACTGGAATTGAATGAACACTGTTTTCTCACTATAAAACTATAAACTTAAAGTTAAGCTGCTTAGAAAAACTACCCTCTTGCATAAGTTCAACATAAAATATTACAGACTGTCGCTGAAAGACCTCAGTTTCTTAAGGATTTCTGGTTTAAGCTTTGCCTACTATAGAAGAACCAGCTCCCTCTTCCCTCCTTCATGTTACTGTGGACGTACACAATGAAAAAAAAGCTTCACCAAGCTGACAACACTGACAGCCCCCAACTTTAAAGACAACTGTTTAGATTATTCACCCCAGATGACTCCTCTACCCACATCTGTATCTAAACATTTTCAGAAGGTAAATAGAAGACACGAACCAGTTTTTAATCTCTTGGAAAAATTTACTAGTGTTGATGAAAAGAAACCAAGAGGCAGATAGCTACTTACTGTTTCAAAGGCATTTAGCATCATCAAGGGGAAAAAGGTATTAAAATACTCATTGTAGTTCTGAAATTGGACAGGAACAGAGGCTACTACAGACTGCAGATGACATGGAGGTCCAAACTGGCTGGAGGTCGCAAACATTTCGTAAGTCCATTTCAGGACTTCGTTAACAAAAATATTATCATCACGCTGCCTAGTGCCAAGAAAGGAAGAACACACTTGTCGCGCAGACCTTCTGGAAACACATGACACATTATTGTTCTGTCTATTTAGTGGCTGGAGAACGTTATCATAAACATGGGGCTGAGGTACATTAGTGAAACATGGAGAACTGCTCGTTTGATTTCCCGTCGGTACTGCTCTGGCCCTCGGCAGCCTGACCACTGCCTGTTTTGCTGCATTCACTTTGCTTTTTGAGGCTGGAGGTAGTTTCTTACCATCTTCGAGATCCTTGGTGAAAGCTGCGCTCCGTGAAGAACTTGCTGAGCTGAAAATTTTGGTAGTGGAAGGCTTTCTTGTTTTAGGCGGTGGGAGAGAAGGTTTGGCAAACAAGTGATCTGCTTCCGAACTGGTGGCTGAATGCTTACCACAGCACTCTCCTGGTGTTTCCACGTCCTCCACACAGCCCGTGTACTTACATTTCACAACAGTGCAGGATCCATTCTGCTGAAGGCTTTCAGCAATATCCAGCTCTTCTGGTATTTTACTAGCTATAGCAGTATCTTGAACACTTTCCTCCTGGGAACATAAATCCATATCCACAGGATCTCGCTGAGTTAAAAAAACATCGTCATCATCTTCGCTGTCTTTGTTCGGTTTACACCCATTTTCTTCTGAAGTTGTCTTCTCACACTCAGGCTGCACAATGCAACCTTTTCCCGATGGTTCATCTTTATCACCTTCAAGCGCAGCTGAAGAGAGACTTGAACCCATAGGTACAGGAGGAACCTTCATACTGTTACCCTCTGATTTTCTGTTCAAGTCTAAAGAATGAGGCATTTTAGAGACCCGTAACTCCTCCTCCACAGCAAGGCTTCTAAATTTTCTCTCACTGGCAGAGGGACAAACAGCCTCTTCCCTTTTTTTCTCTCTTTCGTTTTCAATGGTTTCTTCAAGAGTTGCCAGTTCTAAACTTTCAGGTTTTTGCTTCAGAGATTTTGCATCCACTTTACTAACTTTGTTTCTACTCTCAGAACTTCCTGCAGGATTTTTTGCTCTGACATTTTTTTGGGGCCTTGTCTGCCTTAAATACTGACGATCTTGGCAGGCTAGGAATTTTTTATTATGCTTTATAGACAATTTCTGAGCAGCCGTTTCCTTAGTCTTCCGTTTCTGTGGAACTCCAACTCTCCCTGCAGCTTTCCCATGGCTGCGCAGTTGAACTATACTCTCCAAAGAGCGCTGGGATAATTCAAATGCTTTGCGGGGTGCCTTCTTCAGACCGAGTTTTTCTACAGTTGATGCTGGTGCAGGACGCTGCCGAACTTTCCTTGGAGGAACCACAGCAGGCATTGACATACCAGGTTGAGAATTTCTTGATGTAGTTTGAAGTAGTTTTTTATTTTGTGCTGCTTTGAGAACAGGAGATATTTTAGGACTTCTTTGAATAGTTCTTGCTACCTTAGACTTTTCTACATTATTCCGTTGGCTCGCACTGTTTTTCTTAAGGGCCAACTTGGAAGCTAATGAGGTGTTCGATGTAGATGCTCTGGGTTCGGTCAGTTTTGAGGCCACTGTGAAATCTTTAGCAACAGTATCTTTGTCTGTAAAATTCTCCAGATGATCTTTTGCATTTCCCTTACTACTAGATTCTTGCAACACCGAATTAGTGACTACTTTTGTATAAGAACCACTATTTTCTATCTGCTTCTCTATTAAGCTCACTTCTTCTTCCATGGCCTCATCACTTATGTAACCCCGTTCATTTTTGCGATCTTTCAGTGAGCCCTCTGAATTACTGCTGTCAACTGGTGTTGAAACATGACCTTGTTGATAATCCTGAGTTGCCTCCATACTATATGCTTGGGTATCTTGCCAAACCGAAAAGATATCACCTCCACTTTCAAACTCAAAGTACTGTGACTCACAGCCTTCCAGTGAAGAGGGAGAGCTCGGAGGCTCCGATTCAGGAACGTGGCTGGAAGGTGAAGGTTGCTTTTCAGGACACACATTTTCATTCACTTTTTTTGTTTCCTCCCTGTCAGCCGCATCTTTTTCTTCATCAGAAGAGTCTGAAATTACAATGACTTCATTGCCCTGGCAATTTGCATCGCAGAGAGACTTGGTACTCTGGACATCACTGCAAGATCTTACTGCACCTTTCACCTTCCTCTTAATATCACACACGTTGTGATGTACTGAACTGTCTTGGCTTGAATCAAAGGGGAAATTGACACTTTTGGCATATGCAGCTAAAGATAATTTACTGAGTTCTCTATCAACCTGTGAGTCTGTTAAAATATTATCTTCAGAAACCACCTTCGCAAAATCCTCCTCTTTCTTCACCACTGAATTGTTTTCTCTCTTGAAATATTCTGAAAATTCAAACAACCTGTCACTTGATTCACACTTCACTGACAGTGGCCTTGTCTGAGCAGCAGGGCTGGATATATCCCTCCGGCTTTCAGAACTAGACGGAACGAGACCATTTGCTGAAGTTTTATCCATAAAACACGTCTTTGAAATTTGACCTTTACAGTCATATTGAACCAAGTCAATTAAATCAGGCTGTTCCTTGTCTGAAGTTTGCATGTCAGGGTCTGCCTTAAACACAGACTTCAACAATGAACCTGGTTTTTCTTCAATGGATGCTTTTTTCAGTAAGGTGTCACTAATCTCTGAAAGCAAAATATTGTCACCTTCATGTTCCTGCAGACCAGGTTCATTTTTAGGGGAGCTAGAGCAATCTAGGGGTGGGTTTTTTGATACTTGTTTAGTGGGGACCAATCTGGATTGAAAAGCACTGTTGACACTTTCCTCCTGTGCACTTTCACAACTCCCTGAAGACGAAGTTTCAACAGAGATTTCATTTTCACGCACAGCATTCACTTCCTGGTATTTATGACGATCCTGGCTTTCACATGGGTAGCCTGTGCAAAACATAGGTTGCTCTTCCTCTGCTTTTGAAGCACTTGTTGCTAAACTGCAGTTTTTCAAGTCACGTGGCTTTGCTGGCCATGATACTTCTGAGAGCCATTCAATTTTCTGTATCTTGTCTTTCAAATTCATGAGTATTTTTGCATCTACTTTAAACTTTGAAGAGGAACTTGGAGATGTACTGCTCTTCTTCACATCCAAGCTGCAAACATGTTCTGGAGAACCCATACGAGTTTGAGCAGCCAGTGGCACAGGTGTTACGGCTCCTGCTTCATGTTCATTTTCCAACTTTATGCCTCTTCTGCAGTCTAAACCCTGGACACCTGCATTAAAGCACTGATCATTCATAATGCATTTGTCTGCCACAAGACCACTGGTCCCGTTTTCCTGAACTTCCCCACATGCTTTTGTTGCCGAGGAACTCTGTGGGCAGACATACTCCTGAGCTGGTGAGTCATCAAGTTCCTTTTTAATATTCACCAGGAGGCCTTCTATGGATTTCTGAGATCCTGAACTTGTAGATGCATCCCTACATTCCTCTTCCCAGGCACTCTTTCTTCTACGGGAAGGGTTCTCTAGACAATCTTCATCTCCACCTTCCTTTGATATGACAGCAAACGGTGGGCAAAAGTCATCTCTGCCATGTACACTCATCTCACGCCCATCCCCACGTGGACTCTTCTTTTGCTTTATAGCAACAGTAGGCAGAGCTGGGGAGTTTGCATTGTTTCCTACAGGTACAGAATTATTCAATGCTCTGTCCTTCATACTCCTGATTACTTGCTTTAAACACATTTGTAATTCCTGCGTTTCCTGGACGTTCAGCTGCCAACCTAAAGACAGATTTCCTCGCAGAAGAAGATTGAGTTTGTCTAGGTATTGCTTGCAGAGTGCATGCTGCCCAATTTGATAGCCTTCTCTAAGAAGGCTACGTATCAGCTGCACACAGGCGTGCTGCACAGAGTTAGAAGCTTGTAAAAATACAGAGGATCCTCTTGCACGGTGCCCAGAGACTTTTTCGTTGCGCTGTGTAAATGCTATAGCTGGAAGCTTCACACACCTCACCACTGCTTCCACCCATTCTTGGGAGCTAATCCACAGCAAATGCAGGCACTTCTTATTTCTGTGTAGTTCAATAATTGACACCAAGATCAAGAGGAAAAATTCAGAAATTTTGTCACACTGCTGGATTCTTTCATTGAGAATATCTTTGATTTCCAAGCAGAGGTAGTGAATGACCTCTACTATATATGCCACACCCAAGTCCTTGAGATCCATAAGCGACTGAACAAAAGGGATGAACCACATAAACGTGCTGTCATGGACTCGCATATCTCTGCCAATATCGGACTGAAGCAAGTTAGTCAGTGTTTGCATATCTTCATAGAGGTTGGGGCAGTAGTCTGGGCAAATGGCAGTCTTCCAGCCAGTATCCTGAAAGAGAAATCCACCATCAGCCTCATGAGGCACATCTGCACAGTTTAACCTGCCAGGGTTTTTTCCTAGCCATAAAGGTTACTTTCTTTCACATACATGTTCATTAAATGGTAAGATCTCTTATGTCCTAATGTGAGCCAAAAAAAAAAAAAAAAAAAAAACAAAACAAAAACCACACATACAAGGAACTCATTTCCTAAACAGTAACCTATGACATAAGTGTCACTAGTAAAAATGGAGTATCTTCCCCTCTGTATTTTATGTATGGTTTAAACTGACAGCGTCATTCCATGATCAGAGCTCAAAGAACAGGGAAATACAATATTTTTTTATACCTTCTGAGGCTTTTCTGTGTTATAATTATACACAATCTGACTGCAAGTAACCATGTCTTCATCGTCGTCTGACTTCGGTTCAGATTTTGTCCTAAAAAGAAATAACAAATTGTTATGGACTCCACACTACTAACTTAAATGACAAGAAAGCCACCTGGCCAAGACAGGCTTTATTTTTCAGATATTGACCACATAAACATTAGAACCTGGCAGTGATAAAATATACCTATGAAAATATATCATATTTAAAACTGTAGAGCTGGCTCTACTCTGCTGATAAGAGGTAGGGGAAGGGACTGCCTCAGGAAAAAGGGCAACCTAGAACACCCATAAGAGTTCCACTTTCTTCGAATTTTCTAAGTAATTTTCTAAATGCAGTTCACTCACAGCTATGTACTCAGAAACTTCACATGAAACTATTTAAACACAGCACTCAAATAGCTTGTTTTACTGAAGAAACTCTCCGTTAATATGCCTTTCTCAGCTATCTATAACATCCCATATACACCTACCTGTACCTAGCTATAACATTATTGACTGTACATGTATAAAAAATACTGAACATTTAAGATATTGCCACTCAAGGTTGATTCAGAATATATTGCAGTAAACAACCAGTACAGTTCTGCAGGTACTATTTTCTCCCAACTTTTCAAAATGAGGCACAATTTCAGTTTTCCAAGGTAAGTGTTTCTCAAGTCTTGGAACCTGGATTCTTATAAAAATCTTGAGCAGGGACAGCATGCCTAAAGACAGCATTCCAGCTGACATAACAAAACTCTGTTCCTCTAGAAGTTAATTCTACACTTCCTGGCAGTGTACTAACCAACCAACCACTTCTGCACAGAATGAACACTTTTACCTAATTAACTTTCTGTTCAACAGCAACAATATTGTCACTCAGAAGGAATTAAAAAAAATCCGTTTTATCTTGGGGTGCAAGTATATGAAGACAAAACCAAGGGTATCTGGTGCCTGCTGTGTGTTTCAAAGCACTTCCTTACAGCAGTTCACTATGTTATCCAAGCTATTAAAGAGCAGTCCCATGATTCACACATACACTACCACTAAGTAAATCTAATCCTGAGAAATATTTAAGAATTAACACGAGCTGAAAGTCAAATAAGTCTTGATCTGGAACTACAATAAAATGCGGAACTATTTCATCCACTGAAAATTTGGGAATTCCCATAATTGTACCCAGAGTTTCAGACATGCCAATCTTAGTTAAACTGAAGCGCAGTTGGTTACAGCAGTAAATAAGCCCTAATCAGTTAGGAGCCTTCCTGATTCAGGGGAAAAAAAAAAAAAAAAAAAAAAAAAAAAAAAAAAAAAAAAAATCATTTAAAGTTTAACAGAGCTCACAGAACTGAAAAAGAAGTGAGCGTATATTTTTCGGGAGAAACTCACAATTTTAGGGAATCCAATTCACCTTTTCATTGCTTGAAATGGGCAACATATGACTTTTTCGTTGCCATCTCCCTCCCCCATCACAGCACTGACAAAAAAACCCACCAAGATCAACCTACTGCGCTACCGGGTCTTAAAATTAGAAAAGTCTTCTAGTCTCTTAATAAAACTGACCTCTGAAACCTACTGCGTATATTTTTTATTTCATTGTTGTAGCTCACACTGTTGATAATGGCTTGAAAGGCTTGGACAGGATCAATAAGCTGACCCCACACTTTAGATCCGAGCTGATCCAAAATAACCATGAAACAATGCAGCGCTGGCCAGAAGGGGTCAGTGGAATCATCTGAAACATAACAGTAACAGTGGGGAGAGTTGAAATGCAAGAATCCTGTACATTCTTAGACTAAGCTCAAGTTGAAAGTATCTGGCTTTCATTGATTTTTCTGAAATACTAATATAAAGATAAGTATTCTAGTAAGTTGCAACTATGCTTTTTAATTTGGAAGAAGGATGAAAAAAAAAAATCAACCCCACTTTTTGGTAGAGACAGACACTGCTCCTTATGCAGTCGTCAACCAACAGGAACCTGGATAACTATTACTAACATTTCCTGACTCTACGAAACAGATTCTTCTATGCTGATTTCTGCAGCACTGTTCTAAGAAGTGCACAGAACTTACACAGCTATGACAATTTATAGTTCAAATTTAAGACAGGAGCAATTTGCTTCCCTTCATACGCGGTCCTCTTTCTCCGCGCAAAATAAAATCATATCCACAACTAACATACTAAGTTTATAAAGATCTAGTAATTTAAGCAGCAGTCCTGGTCTTGAGCTTGTGTGCCACTCCCAGGCCAATGCCATGGCACGTGGCCTACAAAAACGGTCCAAGGGCTACTAGTCCAAAGTCTAAATTCCCAGCTGCAAATGGGCTTCTCTCGGGTGGATGGAAGAGTAACATTTTAAGTGGCAGTTCTGAAGGTGGCATTTCTTTACTTTAGTACTCAAACTCCAAACTTTGTGGTACAGTGAAATGCGCATTCCCGTATGACCTATACATTAAATGAAAACAACATGGCAGAAGTTACAGATTTGTTCTCTCAAAACCTCTAAGATGCCTCATGCAAAGCTCCCCATCACTTAGTCACTTAAGAGTCTTCATGAACGTCATTTTCCAAAATTTGTCGGTATTGCCCAAATATCGTGCAATAGTGGCCACCCTCCAGAAGATAAAGAAGCCTCAGTTAAAAATCACCTCAACATCACACTACTAAGAATTTGCAGAATTAATCAAGGAAGTTTGCTAAAGATGAGAAATAGTCTATAAACTGTCTTAATCTCAGATTCAGAATTAGTTACCAGTTCCTCCTTTCTCCATGGTGTGAAGTATAGACTGCATGAAATCATTTTGTTTGTCTGGGCCCAGCAGCAAGGAGTCCATAGCTTGTTCTTCCAGCACTGTGAGCAACATACAAATCCCTGGGGGGGGGGGGAAAAAAAAAAAAAAAAAAAAAAAAAAAACCCCCAAAAAAAAAAAAACCCATTT
>NW_010433096.1:30387-37218 GCF_000710305.1 Buceros rhinoceros silvestris
AAAAAAAAAAAAAAATCAAACCTCACAAACAGAAGCAACCTATCTGTATATTTGCAAAAATTTGTTTAATTTTCACCAAATCAAGGATCATTTTCCAAATGCCATTACCAGTGTCACACTTGACCAGAGATAAACAGCAAAGAGAAATTAAACACTTCCTCACTACTGCAGTCGTTTCCCATTTGACATGCCCCAAAACAAACAGCACCTATGAAATAGTAGAGCCCTTTCTTGAAAAAGTGCTTAAAAAATGAGAGACTACATAGACATTTTTTTCTGATCATTAATACTCACCTAGCCAATAGTTCTTGTAGTTGGCAGCATCGTATAAATGAGATGGCAGAAGGATGAGTTTACCCTTTTCAATCACTGAAGAGCTGTAAATATCTGGATTCTCAAAAAGCCCCAACTCAATAACTTTGAACAAGCAAGTCAGCACATCCTGTAAGTCATAGTAATCATCCCTGTCAACCTTCCCTAAATTCCTTGCTGTCAGGATGGCCCATCGACGAATCTATGAATTGAAACAAAAGAGTTAAGTATTAATAAAATCACAATGCTGCAAGATTAGAAACTATTGCTGCTGCAAATCGGACAAACGTCTATTTTCACTGAAGTAAGGTCTTGAAACTGCAAGTAAGTGTCTTTCCAAAATAACCTTAGAAATTAGCTTACTATAAGAACATGTTGGTAACAAAGAAGTTAAATTTCTGACTAATATATACAAATAAAACTCCTTGGGATTCATGTGACAAAGGGTTAACATTTGCTTTTGCACTTCCTTTACATTGTTTAAGCTTTACTAACCAGCATTTTCTTACGATAACTGTGTATGACAAGAGCAGACGTTGTACTGTCAGCACAGGACACTGGTCAGGTCTCACCTTGGCAGAATCATTCTCTGACCTACTACAGAAACTTCAGAGCTGAGCAAGCTGAAGTACGACACTATCACACCTTTTACTGTTTCTCAGGACAACTTTCAGCTCCCCGCTGGTGTTTAGAAAAGCCTCCCACAGCCTGCAGTAAAAGCACTCTATCTCCCTTCAGCATGAATGTGGTGCATGAAAGCAGGATTCGCTGTTCCAGCAAGCCCTCCAGTTGCAGCGGGGTCTACGCTCTTAAGTTCTCTGCATTAACACTATTTTTTTGTACTCTTCCCTACTATTGATACCAGTTTGACTTCTAGGATGTGTAGTTTGAAGGGACAGCCTTCTTCCTGGATAAAAGATCATCTTCAAAACAATGCAGAAAAGCAGACAATTGGACATGTCTGAAGAATCTGTTCTGTTGCTATTGAAAACTAAATTGCAGTAGAACAGAAAAAGCAACTTACTGTTTCGTTTGGGTGAACCAAAAAGAGATAAATTCCTGGGTATTTCTCAAAGACCTGAAAGGACCTGTGGCTTTGTTCCATTCTACAGAGCACTTCTACACACAGCTCACCTAAAAGGACAAATACAGTTATAATAAAAACTAATTTATACACTCACAAAACAAGATATTTAGTATCAAAATAACATACATACACACACACACACAGGTACTTTGCTTTAGCTCCTATTTGTTGTTTTCAACTCCTTCAGTAGGAAGAGTACCGTGCCCTCCCAGCCGTGTACGGCGAGATACCTACTGACTCTCTTCTGCAGCAGCAGATAGGGGTATTTCAGTATTTCTAGAAGGGGCACTCGCAGGTTGTTCTCAAATTCCGGGCCCACGTAACCCGACAGCTGTGTCTCTCCATTCTCATCCACTACAAACAACTCATCGTCTTCTCCAGCTTCTTCTTGCATGGATGTCTCAATGTGGGCAGCAAGTCGGGAGGTTTCCAATTCCCACAAAACCTATTCGGGGGTGGAAAACAACTCAAAGTGTATTTGTGAAGAAAGCAGTTAAGGACATTTATCAGCACAGGGAAAACCAGAAGCACTTTTATAATCCTGTTAAATATTCATAAACCATTTTAATAATTATTTCAGGCTACAGGTTAGCCACAAAACTCTGTTCCACTGGCCAATATAAAGAAGTGCATGATACAGAAAGTGATAGTGTTTAGGAAGATGGCAAAAGCCATTTTAAAATCTGCCTTCTTACATATTTTGCAGTGTATCAGTGGAGGAAAGCAAGTGTAAACAACGTGAACAGACTGACTGGCTGAATATTTGTAGGGGATTTGGCTCACCGCCAGCCATTTAAAGTAACTGCTCCAAACCTCCATTAGAAACCCAGGTTACTCCTACAATTAACAGACACAGAGAGGAACTTTCAGCACCCACTTATTCCCAACCTACACTCAGACAGGATTTGCCTTCCAGAGAAATTTAGCTAACTAATTTAAAAAGCAACTTTTAGACACCTGTATTATGATCCATTAGCTATAAAACATTCATTTTACATACATACACACATAAGGGAATAAAAGCTTTTCAAAATACAAAATTGGATACTAATGAGGGAGAACTGTAAAAGGCTTATAATAAAGAGTTCTTAATTTTTTTTGAGTGGTTTTAATCTCACAATCTTACAGGCTTGCAAGATCAGCTCTCTGAAATTCAAGCATAGTAGAGAACTACAAATGAGAAACGAAAGCAAACAAAAAGAGGAACAAACCGAAAGGAGAACAGAAACCAGAGGAAATATATTAAAGCTGTTAGTTTGTGTGGCAGGTGTTCTTTCTTTCAGACAAACTAGCACAGCATGAATGAAGTTCAATCTATGATGTCTAGCCAGTTTCCACTGCTGTTTTAGTTCTCACTATTTTGAATATAAACAAAACAAAAGGGTCTTCCTGTTCTACAATCAGCTCTTTGCAACTCAACCTAAAAAAAGCAGACAGTTAAAAACCATCATTCCCCATTTCCAAAAACCAATAAACCACAACATCTGCACAAACCACCCCCCTGGGCTGGAGCACAGAAGCCTCTTCTGCAGTCTTCCAAGGCCTCCTGCTCAGCAAGGACAGAGGCCAAAGCTTTAATTACCTCATGCAGCCCCGGCAATTCTTCCCTTGCTTTGTGGTACTCAACCACACACTCCAGGCAGTAACAGAGATCATCGTTGGATCCTTCAAGATCTTCCGGGGACAACCGTTTGGAAGCATAGTTCTTCAGGAACTCAGTGGTGTCAAAAGCACCAGGTGTACACCATCGACATGTGCTCATTCTTTGGATGGAAAGAGGAAGGAATTAACAGAAGTCCAAAGACTGGAAGTGGCAAAGTATTTTCCTTCAGCCACAAAAGCACCTCATTTTCAAGGATGATGAGTTTCAGGCTTTACGTAACTCATTAGCAGGGTACATGCATGCGTTCTTGAATGTTCTTATATAATATAAGCACATGCAATTAAACAAAAGTACAGATTAAAGCATTAAATGAACATTGCACAAAAATATACCTGCTGAATGGCAAACATTAAAAGCAAAGCACTGAAAATAAGTTAAATTACATAATCTGCAAACTACAAAACAACATGTGAAAATCCCCTTTACACACAACTCCCCCCCCATCCACACTTAACACACAACTTCCAGAACTACAGTGCGAAATTTCATTACATTGTTTTACCGGGATCTGTGGAAACTAGGTCTAATGAATACAAAATTTAATTAGCTTCTTTTTCTTAATATCCTGCTAAAATTTATAGGTCAACAAATCCCTGCTGTCAAGAGCAAAGGATATTTATGCACGTTTCTGTCTTCATTCTTATTACAGTTAGAAAGTATCACAAAATTCTCACCACAGATTGCCTTATTTATAAGGAAAAGTTCTTCACTAAGCAGCAATATGGTTATCTCAGAACCTGCTAGTCTGAAAAAGTCACCAGAATACTGGAAAAGCACGAACACTCGAGCTAACTATAGAAAAGGAAAGATGGTATTTTGGTTATTCAGCACACCAAGGAGGGGAAAAGGGGTTGTATAGAAAAATGCAGATTTTGGGGCCATGGGAGGCAAAGGGATACTATCAATACTAACATGGGGAACAGTGATAATAGTGAACTGTTGTCTGTATAAGAATCTGGGAATAAGAGGAAGAGTGATTACTTATCCAGTAAAATTGTGGGTAAATGTTACTGAAGGAAAGAGGGCGCAAACTATACAGGTTGATGCTTGCTGGATATTAGATTGTGGAAATTTAGAGAATCAAAGGAGGTTGAGTAGTCATGACAAATATTTATGCCCAGACATTTTTAGAGGCTCTCCTTGTTCAACGTGGTCTGATGCGTAGTGCACAAACTATACAGGTTGATGCTTGCCGGATTGTGGAAATTTAGAAAATCAAAGAAGGTTGAGTAGTCACGACAAATATTTATGCCCAGACATTTTTAGAGGCTCTCCTTGTTCAACGTGGTCTGATGCGTGGTGGACTACCCAACACGGTGGATGGACAGCTACACCGCCGGAACCATGGGAAAGGCTGAAGGCTGGAATCACTATAGTTAAAGGAACACCCATGCCTAACTGTCAGGATCTCAAATGTAACCCTTTAATCATTACTGTAAAGGGAGCAGATGGAACATAGAGAGGGTTAAACTGGACCTATGGACTTGGGGTAAAGCGGCAGGAGCAGATCCCGTAGGTAGATTTAGAACAGCAGTCTGGAAATTGATGAATAAAATGAGAAAAGAAGCTACAGAGACCACTTCCTCTACAGTAGAAAAGGGGACCTTCTAAATGACATTGGAAAACAGGATGGTTCTGGATATGATGTTAGCAGAGAAAGGAGGGGTTTGTGTTATGTCGGGGGGGCAAAGCAGTCTGGAAATTGATGAATAAAATGAGAAAAGAAGCTACAGAGACCACTTCCTCTACAGTAGAAAAGGGGACCTTCTAAATGACATTGGAAAACAGGATGGTTCTGGATATGATGTTAGCAGAGAAAGGAGGGGTTTGTGTTATGTCGGGGGGACAATGTTGCACTTTCATTCCCAGCAATACTGCCCCTGACAGAACTATTACCAGAGCTCTACAAAGATTAACCACTCTAGCAGATGAGTTAGCAGAAAATTCAGGAATAGATACATCATTGACCGGATGGTTAGATTCATGGTTTGGCAAGTGGAAAGGAATGATAGTATCAATTATCACCTCTTTAATTGTTGTAGCTGGGGTATTAGTAGCTATAGGGTGTTGTATTATTTCATGCGTAAGAGGACTAGTACAAAGCCTGACAGAAATGGCAATAACCAAGAAGATGTCCCTGGATCCTCCACCTTATCAAAACAAGTTGTACCTAACAGAATTCGAAGGAAGAAAAAGATAGAGAAAAAGAATGTGAAGAAATGTTAGCTAGGTGGGAAGCTTCTTATGGGTACAAGAATCAACAAAACTCAGAAAAAGAAAAGGGGGGATTGTGAGAAAGAAACAAAGAGACGTTGTTCTTGTATCTAAAAGAAGCCGATAAAGTAAACGGCAGGTAGTCTTGGGAGACGAGAAAGAAGCCAGAGAGCAATAAAAAGAGAGAAAGAGCCAGATAACGGGCCCTAAGTCCTTGAATCTGTCAAACTGTGGTTGATTAGGGTGGATGGGTCTTTGGGAGAAGCACTGCGCTTGCTTAATAAGCTGTTGAATATTATTTTCTCCTCCTAGAGGAGGCATAAATTCAGGATAATGAGACATGCGATGCATGAAGTAGCATGATCTAACTTTACTTGGAACATATGATAGGCGTGTTGGGCAAGTCTATAAATCTTGGAGTACCCAGCCAATGGGGAAACAAGGGAGGGATTTTTCAGCCGGGAATAGGGTATAAAACTTCATGTATTGTTCTGACAAATCATGTCTACTAGTTAGATGCGAGAAGGGAACAAAGGGATGTTGTTCTTGTATCTAAAAGAAACTGATAAAGTAAATGGGAGGCAGTCGTGCAAGACGAGAAAGAAACCAGAAGGCAATTAAAAGAGAGAAGAAACCAGATAACGGGCCATAAAACATTGAATCTGTCAAACTAGGGTTGACTAGGATGGATGGGCCTTGGGAAGCAGCACTGCGCTTGCTTAATAGGCTGTTGAATATTACTTTCTCCTCCTAGGGGAGGCATAAGTCCACGATATGAGACACGCGATGCAGGAAGTTGGATGATCTAATGTTACCTGTAACATGTAATAGGTGTGACGGGTAAGTTTGTAAACCTTGGAGTGCCCAGCCAATGGGGAAACAAGGGAGGGATCTTTCGGGAATAGGGTATAAAACCTCATGTATTGCTTTGGCAAATTGTGCCTACTAAGCTAGACACCCGGTCTTGCAAGAACGTAATAAAACTAAGTGCTTCATTGTGGGGTCTGACCTGAGTCTCTCTGGCGAGACTTTTGCTCGTTTCCTACAAAGGGAAACCTAGAAAAACCCAAATCATACATTTCCTCATACATACACACTGGGGAAAAAAAGAAACCGACACAATTGTGTATTTACCTTTGGAAAAGGAAGTTGTTGGCTGTGCGGGTGTGCCGGCTCACATGGTGAGGAAGAGAGCAGCGCTGCCCCGCAGCTAGAGAAGGGGGCTGGCACTGTCAGCCGTACATACCCTCGAGTACGGCACAGCACTACAGGATCTTCAACAGTCCATCCCCTGCTAACCGAGTCTTGACAGTGTTTCAACGATCTAGAGCAAAACAGTAATGGGCAGACGTAATAGGCTGAGAATTGCTTCGGTATTTAGATTAACAGCGCTATATTAAACACGCATTGGCTGAAGCGGTGCGTAGCGTCTGCAGCTGAATCCCTTCTGTCATTCAAATGCGGGCGATACGGTTATCCACCGCACCTTCTTCTAACAAAAGGCGTAAAAAGCGACCTCCGCTCGCTAAGCGAGCAAAGCCTTAACCAAGCGCAA
>NW_010433097.1:0-2101 GCF_000710305.1 Buceros rhinoceros silvestris
GCTTAACAGGCCCTTCCTAGTTCTGGCTTTCTTCACCGACCGGGTCTCTGTTCTGGGTCAGGATGCTGTTCAGCATCTCTAACACTGTGATCTACACCACTGCCATCTGCATGATCTTCCCCAGCTTCTGGAGGAGGGGAGAGATGATGTCCTGCACAGCTGAGGGTCTCCAATGGAAAATCTCCCAGCCACAAATGTGTCTTTCCAGCTTTAATCCTTTGAGGCATTTAGGAAAGGCCTTGACTGGAAGAGGATGGAGACAAGCACACAGAAGTAGCATGGCAATCAGAGGTATCTTCGGTTTCCTCATTTTCTTTTTTTCTGTTTCTTTCTTCTTTTCTCTTGGAATATCATAGAATAAATTCTGTTTACATTGCGGATCAACAGTTTGTAAAATGTCTGACCAGCTCTTATGATCTCACAGCTAATGAGGTTTCCTAAGACAACTCATCCCCAAATTAACTTCTCTCACAGTAGGGTCCCCTCCAGGTATAATTTGTATTTGTCAAGTATGCTTTATTTTATATATGAAATACATACTTATTTTCACATTATTTTAACTTTTTAATTTTTATTGGTTTTGCATACTCATTTTCAGAGTACTTTAATAAACTTGAAAATAAAACCATGTGTTTGCTAAAGCATGAATCTCTGCTGCCTTTTCTCATGCTTCAAAAGCAGAAAGCTTCTCTTCACCTAATGGAGGCAGAAATTACCTTTCAAAAAGTTATTGAAACTAACGACTGCAATTTCATACTGTTCCACAAGACCTGGTGATGTTTCTTCTTGCTCTAATGAGCAACTATCTGCAAATTCTTGTTTTGGCTGCATTAAGAAGCCATTTACAAGAAAAGGTTTTTCTTTAATAATGAAAGTAGAGTTCCTTCACCAGGAGCTTCTTTGAGATATCCGCATACTGATAAGGAGATTAGGATCACTAATTGTTTACTAAGAAAACCTGCACAAAGAGTTCGTTGAGAAGCATATCAGAAACACAAATAACCCTTCAAATTAGGTCTTAGGTGCTGGGTAGCCACAGATCAACACTTAATTAATAGGAATTTAGCGTGGGTGACCATGACCTTGTACAGCACAATGCGAACACAAGTTCCAGCAATGTTCTTCACTTTCTGATGCTTTCTCCTACTCTTCATTTTGCATTTCACAATTTAAATCATGGTAATTTTTTCTTGTCACCTAATGTCAGATAGTCCATTCTATGAGGAAGCCTCAGATAGTGTGTACGTAAGACATCTCGACCTCACCAATCAGAAGAGTTAATGTTCAATGGCAGGCTCAGCTACTTCTTCTTGACCTGTCTGGAACAAACACAGCATCTTATCTCCCCTGCCATCCTATGAATTAGATGAAGAAAGAATCACATTCCTTGGCTGTCTTCAACTTGCTGCACTCTTAGACAATAACCCAATTTAATGGATTAAAATTTGGTGGAACGCTGCTAGAATTGAATAAAGATTAGCCTGGCAGGTAATAATTTTTCTTAAATATTTTATATTACTTGCAATTAGATTTTCAGGGGAAGGTTTCAAAAATACTTGTCGTTTTGAAAAGTGTTGAAAATCAGTGACGTAGTACTTCCGGATGGGAGAAACAAAGGAAAATTGGACGAAAATCCAAGTCCTAAGTAATTTCTTTAGATACATGCCATGCAAAATGGTTTTTTGTCTAATGTTCACCCACCAAAAGAATCTTCTTGGCCTGTAAGGTAAACAGCTAGGCAAGCTGGTAGGAAGGCAGGTATCCATGGTTGCACTACATGAGAATGAGGCATAGTAAGTCTAAAATCAGAACGTAGAAAAACCTGACTGCAGCTTTCACTGGTAAAGAATAATTCTCTCCTAAACAGTTGTGCATTGTCCTGGTTTGAGATAGAACAGAGCCCGTTCTGTTCAGTGATTTCCCTTCCCAGCTCCATCTCTGCTCGGTGATGGCTCTGTGTGAACTTCACGGCGTGTTTGTGCAGACAGTGGCTGCTCCCAGCAGTGACAGCACTGGATGGTCACAGTCACAGCCAGGGGTTGGGGTGCAGAAAGGCTCTGGCTTGTACCTGCTGCTGTGCAGACCAAGGTCACTGCTGAAC
>NW_010433097.1:2308-6347 GCF_000710305.1 Buceros rhinoceros silvestris
TGACCCCTGTGTCCCACGGTGGGGTCAGTAAGGGAGAGGCTGCACCTGCGGGGAGGAGGGGACAGGACAGGTGACCTCGTACTGACCAACCAGGGGTTCCGTCCCATAGACGTCATATCCAGTGTAAAGCTGAGGGGTCACAAGGGTCAAGCTCTCTTCTCCAATGGCCGGTGTCTGAGGAGGACTCTGTCCATTCTGCCTTTGATCCCAGTCTGTGCATCCCTGAATCCAGTTCCAGAATCCAGCTCCTGAATCTGGTTCCCATCTGCTGCTGAGTCCAGCCTGGGCCTTCCCCAGTGCCTGCCCACAGCATCAGTGGTGACGGTGACATCAGGGGAGGGGATTTGGTTCAGTATTATGACTGCATATATTTGTATATGTTTAATTTTATTATTATATTCATTTAGGCAGTTCTGGTTTTCTTTTCCAGTCCGTCAGTCTCTCTCTCCCTTATTCCTTTTCTCTTCCCCTTTGGGAAGTGAGGGTGTTCATGGGGAGCGTCTGTCATTTGCCTAGTTGCCAGCCCAGCCCTTACCCATGACATACATCCAGGTGGGGTGTAGACTACTGCAAAACACCACAGAGGAAATTTAAATTTATACTTTTCTTGAGATTGAGCTTAGCTGGCATCTTCAACAGTGTAATTCATGCTCATATTCTTTGTCGGCAATAATGCTGCTAAGATTTACCCCATGCACACCATCTTCTTTAAGTAATCCTCACCTGTACTGTTCTCCAGGTCTTCACCATTCTCCACTATTTCAGTGGTGCAAGAAATCAAATAAAACAGCTCATCCTAACTGTCTCTGAACAGTGTTATTCCTCCCAGTGTTCTGACCAATGCGTGCTTACGGGTTAACTTTAAAATAAAAATGTTTTCAAGATACGTTTCCAAGATAAGCTCCTGCAATCTTTCATCTTGCATCTATAGCATAGAAACCACCGAACGACTGCGTATTCACAGCTTCTATGAATCCTTGTCCGAAATTTATATGGTAGCCTAAAATCTTTTTGAAGACAGTGGAACTCCATCAAGAAGCTAATGATACCAACGTGCTCCTTCGAGATGGCATGTTCAATTTCCCCCTTCCTTTAGCTGTTTGTGCTTGAGTCACACCCACTCAGCCCACTGTCTGCTGCAGGTAGATGCCATCGCACGGTGACATTAACAAGCCACGCTGCTGAAGAGCACCAGAAGCAAAAGCTGCTCTGATAGGCTGTCCTGGACTGTAGCTTTACGAATTGTCTGCAGTAGCTCAGCCCTGCAGAACCGATACTGAGGCCAGTGAAATATGTGCTGCTATGAGCTGGGCAAGAACAAGCAGAGAGCATAATTTGTTCTTTAAAATACAAAAGTGGGCAGCACCAGTCATGACACCTATACAAAGGTAGGAAGCTAAGTTTTGTGGAGGTTGAAAACCTGCATGAGAACAGCTAAAGACTGTGCACAACAAGCCTTGTTCCCTCTCTCCTTTCCGTTGCTGAAAAAGCCACCAGCCACCAGTCTGCTCTTGCCTTTAAGGAAACCCAGCTTGCTAAAAATGCTTGGCAGCATGAATTAAATGGGTGCATTTTTATGAATATCTATGTGTGTGTATGTATATATGCTACAGGGCATATTCATCTTCATACATCCTGACTCAATACCAGCAACCTTGATGACCTGAGCGACCAGCCCGTAGGGGCCACTGGGCTCCAGCACAGGTGCCTCTTGCTTCCAATGGGGCACTCAGCCCATTCTCTTCCCACAGTGTAGATAGGATGTGGCCAGCGTGTGGACCATGTAGCAGGTCGTCAAGGCCTCCTGTACAACCTGTCCGTCCTGCGCCATGGATGGCGTCCTTGCTGTTCAGATTTGGCTGGCAACCACCAGCCTGATACTGACTTCAGCTTCCCCTTTGATGAATTCTTGAAAACTACTAATTTTTTGGCCTCTGTGACTGAAAACATCTAACAGGAAGCAAACATCGCTAATGCTGTCGGAGCCCATAGTTATATTGAAAATCCTGCAAAATTTAATAAAAATAAAAGGCCACATGTACTGGAAGATAAACACTAGCTCTTATTTATTTTACATATTTATATATTTTCTATAGTTTACTGCTGCAAATATTCTGTTTTTACTATTAAATTTATGTAATCATTTTCAAAATATGTTCTCAATCTGTTTCTGAAGAACCGCATGCAATGGAGAGGACCCGCTGGAACAGTTTGTGAATAGACTTATTCATAGATCTACAAACCTGGTAAGGAAAGGATTAAAAAAATTCCTTTAAATGAAACTCATGAATCCCACCTGTATTGTATTCATTCTTGTTGGTGAGGAAGGAGTTGATTCACTATTTTATAACAGCTTTGTTTTGTTGTAACACTGCTTTAATAAGGTGTCTTATTGAAACACGCACAGCTATTTAATTAGTCCTATCCCAGCTATCACCATGCTGGGAGAGATCAGAAGCATGAGAAGAAAAGGACATTATGGCCTGTTTGCCTTGAAGTTCAGTCCCATTAAACGACGCTGTCTCACAGACCCGTGAAATCAATTAGGGAATACTTGAGAAAATAGCCATGGAAAATCTGTTTAAACCTCTAACAACTTAAATACCCCCCTGTCTTGATGTTAGCCCTACAGAGCTATTAGACTCCAGTCCGGGTTGCATTAGCACCACGAAAGCCAGCTGCTAATCCTGTAACCCCACCGCCTGCCTCGCCTCTTCCTGCGCCCACTTTTACAGCAATTGTTCCCAGCAGAGGTGGAGATGTGTCAGGTAGGAGAAAATACTAATCTGAATAAAAAGTAAATAAAGAAAATAGTTGAGTTTCTTCCCTAAATAATACAGACGATCCTGGTGCGGTGCAGAATAGGAGTAGCTTGGTTTTTTATTGTTTGTTCTTGAGAGGTTTTTGACCCTAGAAATTGAAATTCTAGCTACCTTCATACCGACAGTATTTCATTAGTTCAAGACTACTCATGCCAGGAAGTACCGAAATTTGAGGACGTTTCCAGAGAGCGAAGGAACTCCAGGGGTTCTGGATATACCAATGGCAAACTACACTGAAACATAACAAAAACATATTTTTCTTTTTTCTTTTGGGATTTTTCACACGAAGAGGTTTTCCAAATCTGGATTGCATCTATTTATTTATTTATTTGTTTGTTTGTTTGTTTATTTATTTATTTACTTCCCAAAGAAATGTCTTTATTCAGACTTCGTGTTTGGGAATTTTTTTTCCCAGGTGATTTCTTCATATATTTGTAGGACTTTACAGTTTAGACAAACATAATTCATCTAACAGATGTCCCTAGTGTATCACCAGGTGCTTGGTGGGCACCTGGCATCCAGCCAGGGTCAACCCAGTACATACTGAAACAATATTCATCCAGAAATCTCTTAGGATAATAAACCGACTCTTTCCATTGTCAACAAGGAAAGCCACATGAAGAAGAGGCTGCATGCAGATAAGATGGTGAGATTTTCCTCTGCTTTTCTGACAGACACAAGCACCAAAACTGAAGCCCAACTCAGCCCAAATCCATACCAGAACAGAGAGCTGAACAGCCGCTGATCATTAGGGAAAACCAGGTTTAGACCCAAACACAGGCTCACTCCTTCCCCACACACACATTCTCCTCCTCCATGCTGTCCCACCTCCAGCCATGTCACATCCCTCTGCGATCCACTTACCTGTCTGTCCTGCAATCGCAGCAAACAGCCTGTGGGGAATCCTGGATGGTATCTTCAGTCCAGCTCTTATCTGGTAATACCTGAGGAGAAAAAAATTAAAAACCACATAGCATTAGATGGCACTTGATCCACCTAAAATTCTGTGAGAACACATCCAGGGTGTCCGCACTCAAATAGCAGTGCTCAAGAGAACAGGCATGCTCAGAAATACCGAACCTTGTCTTCTGCTTTTCAGTTTTAACTGAAGTGGGTTTAGACTGATTTTAATCAGGCTCCTCCTGTTTTGCAGCAGGCAGAGTGGACACAACAGTGATACGCAACTAAGGGGGAAAGATTATGAAAAGCTCTTGGCT
>NW_010433097.1:6557-19803 GCF_000710305.1 Buceros rhinoceros silvestris
GGCCATGAGATCAGACAAGGAGTGACAAAAAGTTTAACACAAAACAAAGAAAGAGGAAACTTCGGTAGAAAGACAACAAATGTGCTCGCCTCACATCAAGGAAAATTCAATTTATACACAAGGGTTATCGTTCTGCTGTTCCCTACTAAGGCCACCATAGCATGAAAACGCTCTCATTGGTCACATCTAACCTGGGTGTACTCTAGTTATTTGCTATCCCATAGGTGATCAGTATGTTATACGAAGGAAGACAGAAAAAGAAAACATCAGCAATATCACCAGCTGAAGTTCCATGTGACAGAGGTTAGTTTAGAAAGTTCACAAATACAAGCTCAGTCTAAAGAGAGAAAAAACCTCGTCTCAGCACCCATGCCTCATCAGCACTTTCATGAAGGAGGAGAAAAGAGGCAGTGTAAGCGCAGTGCCTAATCCACTCCGTTGTAGCTTAGGACACCTCCACCTCTTTGCAGATCTGCCACCCACCTGCTGTAACACAGTGTTGGTGTCAATCCCCCCTCCTCTGCATTCTTTCCTCCTACCCTTGTTTGGTCTATTTTTTTATAAATTCCTTCTATCCTCCAAGCGGTTGCAGACATTTTTGGCCTGTTTTGTGTCTAAGTCTCTAAATACAAAAATGAAGGTTAAATTATAACTGTAAAGGTCTACTCAGCACCTAAAGATGTTACGACACTTAGCAGAATGATTTCCTCAGAAGAGCATAACTGTATGTGGAAGCAAACACCTAGAACACCTACTTTTCTGTGAGCTGCTCTATAAATTACAGCTCGTACAGGTTACGCGTACCAATAAAATCTTTACTAGGGGTGTAACAGTGGATAAAACAGATCTGTCTCTGCTAGTTAGAAGCTGAAGAGGGGGTTTCATGGGGAGGAGGAAAAAAAAACACAACCACTTCAGAGGCAATAGTGTCGTGGTCCTTCACAGCTGAAAGTTCACATCACCTACCAACTCCAGCCGTCAGACCGTTGCCAACACGGATGTAATTCCAGTATGAACTCTGACATTTTTAGGTATCTGTTTTAGGCAAGAACTTGGTCATGAAAACTATCTATTTACATTTTACTTTTCAGAATAGAAAATAAAAGAAGCTCAGATTCTAAATACACACCGTTCTAGTCAAAAATATCAGCAACCGATTCTGAACTGCCGGACCTTTCTCTCCCTTATGGTGCCCTTGCACTATGGTAGGAGTTTTTAATTAATGCTATTGCTCCTGATTTCTTCCAGTGCAAGAATTATGCCTTTGTATTGTCATTCCAGTTATATGCAATAGCACTTTTTAACTGACAAAAATACCCTATTTGGACTACTCACAGAGTCAAATAATATCCAAGCAACAGCAACTGGTATTAAAGAGGATTGTCACAGTAGTGTAACGGGACGCTTCTCAGAATGCAGATAGTAATGTTCTACCACATGTTCATTTCACTGGACTTATTCCTAAGAATAACCTCTATAACTGCCTGGCTACCTCTTGCAGATTTTTTCTACTTAAGATGGTGGTGGGTTATCCTTGGCTAAAGACCAAATTCCTTCCTAGATGCTTTCTCACTCCCCCTAATCAAGAGGACGGGGGAGAAAATGGGATGATAAATAGGAGATAAAGACAGGGAAAACACCAGTTACTGACACAGGTAAAACAGTCTCAGCTTGGGAAATTTAATTCAATTTATTCACAATTGTATAGTGAGAAACAAAACCAAATACTAAAACAACACATACCCCCCTCCACCCCATCTCCCTCTTCCCAGGCTCAGCTTCACTCTTTCTGACTCCTCTCACCAGCAGCAGCTCAGGAGAATGGAGATGGGAGCTACAGATGCCCTTTGCCCCACCATCCTCCTCACACACTTCCAGCTCCAGTGTGGACCCTTCCACAGGCTGCAGTTCCTTCAGGAAATACCCAGCTGGCTACCTACTGCCAGCTGTGGTAATGTCTGCCCTCCCTTATCACGCATCTCATGTTGAGAAGCATCTCAAGCAGCCCTAAATACTTTCATTAGGAAAGTGATTTCCAGTGGCTTGACTGGTGCTCCAACTTAAGCCACCTAAAGCCAGGGACACTATACACAAGAGCCTAAAGTGCCAGTTTCAACGACCACGTAGTCAAAATTCCCAGGAGACTTAGAAATATTCAGCTCCTAACAGAGGATGCTGGGCAGACCTTGGCTTCACTCATTGCCCAGACTAGAGCTACCGACTACAGTACAGCCTTGGATATCAAACCCACGTGAAGACACCCCAATACCGGTGACTTCATAACAAGGTTATTTCTGTGCTTTATTATTTCCTCTGAAAAACGGACTAGGTGTAATGACATGAAGTAGCTGCGTCTTCATCTTATTTTAACCTTTCCCTTTCATCCCCTTAATTTTGGCAAATTCTTGTGAACATCAAGAGATATTCTAGAACTCACAGATGTCTTCCTGTGTACCCACCAAGTTTAACTAACTGCTCAAAACAAAGACTGCACCGAAAAACTCATAGAAGCCTAAGGAACTCTTAGATTAGGGTTAATCTCTAAGGTTAAAGGTCTAGATCTAAAGAGGATCTGGAGTCTAGAAGAGTCTGCAATACTAGGGAATGCAGCCAAAAATGCCACTCCTGTTTTATAGGTGATCAAATATGTTTTCACGCCTGATAAAAAGAATGACTCTAATCATTTACTAATGAACAATTTATTGCAGATTGTTTGGCACCTGATGCTGAAAGGTCTGGCCTTGATAATACAAGGGCACAAAGCAATTCTGGTATAAATCATCATGGAATTAGAGACATTCTTCCTAAAGAAAGACTTTAGAGAATGATCCGATGCCCAGAAAACACTTCTGAATATTCTGTTGTTTCAAGATTTCTGCAACTGTGTTTCTGTATGCTTTGCACCTCAAAGCAGTGACACTGCTGTTCAGTTACATTAATGGCAGAGAAGGACAGGGATGTAGAGGACCTCGGTTTGAAGTCCCACAACACCCCAGTAATATTCATGGAAATTAACATAGAGGGTAGTGAAAGTGCTAAAAGCTCAAATCCGAAGATTAGATGAAAAATACAATAGAAATAGAAATGCACAAAATTAATCATTTTGTTCTTTTTAAAATCGAAGTTTCCCTGAAAATCTTTGAGAACAAGTAATTTTTCAAAGAAAGTTTCAAACAAAACATTAACAACAGCTCCAAAGGAGGTTATAACTATCAGCAGCAGAATATGAGCAAAGAACAGCTTCTCCTTGGGTGGCCAGGAAAAGCTAAAGACATCCTCATTTGAGTTTCACCAGACCTCTTGTTGTCCGGTTAAAAAAAAACAACCTCCACACAGGAAGCTGAATAAAACCCATTACCTGTTCTTTTTCTATTTTTATCAATATTTACATCATAAGACAGGCAAATATTACCCATTCCTCCTCAGAGTTTCCTCAGAGTCTTCGCAGGCAGTAAGGAATTGTCAAACATTGATTTTATGTCTAAGCTAAAACAGAAAAATGAAGGTTCCTGCATCCACACTGTGAAGCTAGATGCTACCTCACAACACTGTGCATTGCGAGGAGGGTTTTCCTGACCAAAATACAGGGGACACAGTCCCATACGTTTCATTCAGCAGCAAACATAGAGAAATGTCTCCACTTCCCCACCCCACTGCCCTACACACGTCTTGGCTGTATCAGTACAAGCAGCGGTGAGACCACGATGTAAACCAGAACCATGTCAATGTGAGCACAAGTAACAAATAAACCACTCGTTTTGTCAGTACCTGTACAAGAATCCACACTGTTGTATGACTGAATACCGTGCTCAGTCCCTGCTGATCAGACATGAGATGGAAAATGGGTTTGACACGCTAAGACTGCTCATGCTTTACAGAGAGGTACTATCTGAACTAGAAATAGCATAAATCACACTGAGAAGTAACAGGTACACGTGACCATACAGTGTTTCTGGTTTTCCTCAGAAGGAAGCAAACCATCTCCATCTGGCTCTAAATAGTCCCGTCAGGAAGTGGCCTCATAGGCTGGTCACCCTCACCAGCCTCCTCCAAGCCACCCAAGCGAAAGGGGGATCAGCTGAAAGTCCTGAGCAGTCCTAGAGTCTGCATGACCCATTCTCACTTGAGGGCAACATTTGCTCTGTGGACATTGCAGCAGCAGAGCCCTGAGGGTGGTTGCTATCTGGGTGGAGGTAGTTGCACAGACGTGGCTTCTCCCTCTTTGTGTAAGTAGCTGCTGTCTGCATTTCAGCTGGGGAAGAAATCCTACAGGCAACTGAGAGAACCTCTCCAGAATTACATGATCATGAACAGAAAAACTACTAAGAACAGGAAGAGGACCTGGAGGTCAAAATCTATACCTGAAACTGGAAAATCAGGCTGCAAAAGCCACCAAAATAGTTACAGGAGGTTGTCCACCGCCTATGTGCGGGAAAGGACTGCCCGAGAGTGATAGGGGGCTGACAGTAATGGTGAATGAGATATTGCCTCCAAAAATAAGAAGTTATTTTACTCTCCTGCTTACTTTTATTTTTTTGTGAAGAGCACCGATAGGAAGGCTAAAGGGGAGTTCAATGCTTTGAAAAAGATCACATGCCAAAATCAAAGAGGTCAGCGCGCTTTGTGAAGGTGAAGCTGGAGAACCTTGGCAGAAATGGCACGTGAACTGGACACACGGTAATACAGGTTTACAACAAATCCAAGAAAACCCTGACGATACAGAAGGGCTGGCGATGAGCAGAAGTTGAACAGCCATTTTGTAAAGGACGCCACCACGAGTCCCTGAGCGTGGCCACAGAAATGAGTAAGGCGTTACAGTAGATTTTGGAGGAAAGAATAATTAGGAAATTAATGAGAAATTGCAATGTAATTCCTGTTTTACTCCAATTAAGATAAGTTTGGCTGATTAGAGTTGGGCTAGGTAGCACCTCTCCTTGAGTAAACAGCTGGTTTGTGGTTGAATTTTTTTTTTTTTTTTTTTTTTTTTGACAAGAGCAGTGCAGAAAAGCTTATTTAGACTTCAGTAAAGTAGGAGACCACGGAAAAATCCCCAGCTAATAAGGAACAGGCATTTTTTTTTTTTTTTTTTGACAAGAGCAGTGCAGAAAAGCTTATTTAGACTTCAGTAAAGTAGGAGACCACGGAAAAATCCCCAGCTAATAAGGAACAGGCACTGTGAAGGGAAGATCAGGAAACAGCAAGCTGATTTTAAAAGAGCTAAAAGAACTTGGCACACTTAAATCAGCAAACCACAGAGCCATCAGATCCCCTCTCCATCTATAAATACCTTGGGAGGAAAAACATCAGGAAGGAAGAAGAGTGAGGTACAAGAAAGTACAACATTGGCATGAGGACAACCACATATTAACTGTCCGTGAATAAATCCAATTCAGACTTAAGAAGTTGTAGCTGGCAGTGGAGTAGGGCTGTGAAACAACCTCCTAAACAGAAGCCGGAATGAAAAAGCCATTTTTCTTTCAGGGGAAGCTCAGTAAATTTCTGAATGATTTATAGGTCACGGATCCTTCTCATTGGCAGGACCGATATTATTTACGCAGGCAGTGCACACCACTCCATGTGCCTTCTCTACTGCAAGACAGACGGCACGGATCATGCTAGTAGTAATGAATTTGCCATCATCACCTTCACTGGCCTTTTGCGAATTGCCCATCTTTAAAATTAAATAGATAATTTGAATATTTGCTTTGTTTTTCTCTGTCTGGACACACATTAATCCATGATGACCTGTACTGACTCACCTACTGTGCTGACGTTAAAGCCTCCCCCAGGAGCCTGACTCCTCTAACGGATGTGTGGGGTGACTGCCTCCCTTGCCCCCCCTTCAAGAGGCAGAGCTAAGGACACTGTGGAGGTCAGACCTCCTCTCAGGAGCACCAAGATCACTCTCAGTTGTAAAGTGCTCACTCAATGATCAGGCAGGGTGCAGAGGGCTGGGGTTGGTTTTTTTGGTCTTTGTTAATAATTACAATGCACTCAAAGATTACAATTATTACAATGCACAAGAGAAATATTTCATCTTAAGAGAATAAAATGTTTTAGCTTCAGACAACTCATCGTGCCATCTCTAGTGATCTCATCATTCCACAGGGCAGTACTTAATCCAAAAGAACTTACATCAAAAAGAACATAGAGACACATGAAGGGAGCAGGCTGGTTACAGTCCTGGTAATGACTCTTTGGACTTCATCCTTCCCTTGCTTCTTCCTGCCAGATCAACACCAGAGTATCTCAGCTCTCATTTACAAGTTGCTGCTGTTCACTGGTAATGGCATGGTAAAGCCCAGGTTAGGGAGGGATGACTAGTTTGAGAAGAGCAATTTGTTCTATAATATTGTCGCATCATGCTACCAAAGCAGATCACTCCCACTGAGAGTCCTGACAGACCAGGCTGGTTGTCCCTGATCATTCCTGCAGCATGGAAATCGAAAAGATTGGCTTGGCAATGCTGCCATAGGAGCTTGACAAGTTCAAAACTGCATGGCTTCCACCTGCTTTAAATTATACTGGAACACCTCCAAGGCTTAAAATTTCATTCCAAGTTAGGCTACATTTTAATAAAGAACCCTTAAGCTAATACATACTGCAAACAAAGTAGCTGTATGCTGAGCCCGATCAGTCAGCCTGGCGTTCCTGCTGCTCCTCAGACCAGTGCTGAGGTGTCCTCCAGCAACCCCTATCAGCAAAATTCCTTTGTTGAATTACTGCTGCTGAGGAGCCAAGGTAGCAACTGCTTTGGAAGTCAATGAGGAAAAGCCTTACAGGCAAGGAGAAACAGATTTCTTCATGAAAAGCTCTACACTAGACATAACTTCATTGGCCATAAGGAAAGCGTGAACTCAGGGTTTTCAACTCGAAGAACAAATTCCCTCTCCTGAAACATTAACAGACCTTTCTGTCCTGCGCTGATGATCCTCTCAGAAGAGGACTGCCAAGCGTGTCACCTTCTGAGAGCTGCCTGCTGCATATTCCAGGGATTTATACAGGACAGGAGAAGTATCTGTGGCCATCCAAGCTGCTTCCCAGAAAAACCTTGTAATCAATAACCAGCCAAGGCTTTCTTCTTGAAGCCTGGGCGAAGGAGGCAACCAGACCACTGTGAATTTCTCCTTCCCCCTCAGTGAAACAAACAGAGGCACAGACATTAAAAATTCTGTAATTTTGCATCAACAGCAGAGGATTTTCCTTGCTAGGGTGATAACCCTTCAGGTTACATACAAACAGAGTCAATAATATTTCACAGATCTATAAAGTGCACGAGTCAAACAGCAGTGCACTGTATGAATCCATCCTCTGTTCCTTTATGGAGGATAAATCTATCCCCTGTTCCTTTACCACTTATTTTGTATATAAATATCTTGGTGGGTTCTTTGGCTGTTCAAACAGTAGCGCATGGGAAAAGGGGATAATTTCACACCCAAGGGTGTGGAGAGATAAATCAGGTGATGAGCATATCACAGAAATGATCCCATTGCTACATAAGCAGCGAGCACAGTGTGCAAAAACACACGTGCATGCGGAAACCCTACAATATGACTACAAAATGTTGCAGACAAACCGTCTGGTCCCTTTATGCCAAAGAACAGCCATTGTCAGTGGTTCACAAACATCTGCACCAACAAAGTTTGTCAGCGCATTTTCCCATCGTGAGCACCCTACAAACTGTAACAGCACAGTGCTCACAGCAGCTGTACATGCTGCTGGCTGGGAAAACATATATCGGCACAGAGCAATGCGTGTGAAACACGTATGGATTACCAATAGTGACCATTTATAAGCTTTTATGAGCTCTCAGGTGCCCATGCCCAGGTGTTGGCAGCAGGGCAACCTCTGTGAGGAGAGGCCAGTCCCAGCGGGCTCCGATGGCCCCACTGTAGGACACAGCTGAGCCCCTCAGCCAAGCTGGGGGCAGCGGGGAGAGTGGGAAGTGAGACACCGTTCTTTATTGCTCCTCCTTTCTCTCACGCTCAAGCCAAAGGCCTAGGAAAAAGGTGAGGAGGAGGTGGTGTTTTAATTTTTATCTTTGCTTCTTTCTACTAAAAGGTATTTTAATTGGCAGTAAATTAAATTAATTTCCCCACACTGAATCTGTTTTGGCTGTGATGATAACTGGTAAGTGATCTCCCTTGTCGTTATCGTAACCCATGAGCTTTTTTATCCTATTTTCTCTCCTGTCCTGTTGAGGAGGAGTGAGCAAACAGTTGGGTGGGAGTTTGGCCCTTAACCAGGGTCAACTCACTACAGATACACCACATTTGCAATTACAAAAATATTTTTATTTACATCCAAGGGCAGAACACTTCGTTCTGCAACCAAAGAGTTTGCCAGTATGCCACGAAGAATCATACAAACAGGGACATTTGGATATCTAGCTCTATTGTTACAGGAGCTGGAGGTAAAATGACTCAGAAAAGCAAGCAAGGCAGATTATCATAAAGCTCTTCTTAAGTATTTTAGATGTGCTATTAAATTTAAAAAAATGGAAAATTATTCCTATTGTGTTGCATTCCAACGTGATAAAAAAACCCCAACCATAAAACTTAACTATAAACTCAGAAACTAAATTGCAAGCTTATTTCAAAACATTTCATTTGTTGATGTTTGCTGCAAACCTACATACATCTACAAAAAGCAATCCAGACATTTTTGAATCAAATGCTATTATTTCAAAAAGCCTTTGTTACTGAGCTCTACCACAGGCTCCTGGCGGGGCACAGAGGAGTCTCAGGAGAAAGGAGTGAGAGTGTGTAGCACAGGAGCTACACACAGCAGCTGGTAGGTGGCTGTTCACAGCAGCCGTCACCATTTGCACCATCAGCATTTCCTTCCCACCTTCTTGGCAGTAGGAGAAACACTTGGACAGCCCAGGGAACCTTCCCCTCACTTTGGAATCCATTGGAGGTGGCAAGAGAAAGGCTTTCCCCAGCCCTCAATGCTCAGCCTTACGCAAACATCGAACAAGGTGACGGGTCTGTCTGGCAGCTTCCCGCACGATGTCGATAGCTGCCGTGCCAGGACATGACAGCCGGTTAGTCAAACACGGCTGCGGTCTCAGATCCAGGCTCCTCAGCCATTTGTCACATCAAGTTTCCATGATCTCACCCCAGTTTTATTCTCAGGCTCTTTAACTTTTGATGATGGTAGTTCTAGAATGAATAGCAAAAGAGGAGGGCAGACCTGATTTGTTCGATCTTTTATTCTGACAGAAAATCTTGCTTTAGCAAATGCTGTCCAGTCCTGCAGACCTGAGAGGTACTTGGTGTGATTCATTCTCACACAAGTAAACAGTATGCACGGGTGTTCAGTGTCTTCTGAAGGCACTCAGCACGTCCCAGGATCAAACACAGATAGGTATGTCCTAATTCCAGGATTTAGGACTAAGAAGCTCTCAAGAGCTGAGTGCTCCGGGTACAGTCTGGAAAAGATATAAACAACTTTTGGCACACGAGCGCTAGTATTAACAGGAGAGCTCCCATGTTTCAGTGCTTTACTGAATCAGAGCCTATGCCTGGCACTTGATGCTTTTGAGGCAAGGCTTTCATTTGGCTCCAGGCAAGCCACAACCTTCATCGTTTTTATACCTCTAGCTTCTTGTAGACTTCATCATAACATCTCTTCTCTACAGAAGCTTGCAACACTACAGACCATAAAAGCTCCAGTCCCTGCCTCCCTGCAGCTCTCTGACAATTACACCAGCCAGCACTCTCTACATCTCCTTTTATGCTCACCTCAGGGGCACTTGCCCTTTTACGCTCATCAAGGTAGCAATGCTGCCTTTTATTCGGTCCCATATCCATACTCATAAAGCAGTTTGCCCTTTCCTTCTCTTTCAGACAGCATAGTAAAGTGGGGGTGAAGAGGAGTGGGCAGGAGAATGGCGAACAGCAGAGCACAATGAAATAAATGTGCTTGTTGAAAAAGAGAGACGAGTAAAGGAAAGGGCAGAAAAATTAGGACCCCAATAAGGATATGAGCACTTATACCCTTGCCTCAAAAGCAATAAGAAACCTTGAAAACATGGCTTGGCTTAGTCTCACAGTCAACTACTAACCTTCTCAACCTGCTCTTACATTATAAGAAGAGCTAGAGATCGAGACATTTTGTGCTCTTCTTAACTGAAGTGCCTGGAAAACCTCCCGCTGTGATAATCTCAGAGACATAAGTAACCCTTAACTATTCCGGGTGCAAACAAGAGGCACTCTCTTGCAATCATTTAAAAGATAAAAAACGAGCTGAATATTCCTGAAGGTTTTTTTTTTTTTTCTTTCTTAATATAAGCTTTTACATTATACCTTTTTTACTAGAATAAAACAATCATGGTGTCTCAGGAGAGTTCTCAAGTGTTTCTGTAATGCCTGTAGACTGAAATGGATAAACAGGTTTGGAGATGTAGTTATTTACATTAAATTTTGTTTTGTATCACTTCTAGAAACAGGAGACAACAGAAAAGGATAGCTAGGAAATGACTTCTCAGAGGCCACTGCTTTAAAAATTATAGGTATTTTTTCCCATATCTTAGAACTTTCTAGAACATTGAAAGCCAAAGTGACTGAAAACAGAAATGTAAACAGATTGGGGACATAAGGGGTGTGTCTAACCCAGCAGATCAAGGAGAGGGTTTTTTTCATTCACAACCTGGTAATTATCTAATCCCAAAGGAATGCAGAACTTGAGTATCTTCTAGCCATTGACCCTGAACAAGTTTCTAAATGAAGGAAGTTTGGGGGCATGAGCAAAGTGGAGATGTGGTGTGATCTGACGCACGTGAATCATGATCCAGCGACAAGTTATGAAACTTGGTCCATCCAGCAGATCCCTAAATTCTGCTGACACCAAATTGGTCAGTTCAGATATTTGTAAGTCTCCTATAAGTTGAACACTTCCTATGATGGAAGAAAGTCGTGCAGATAGATAGGTTAAGCTGCATAGTCTCAGCCTAAATGTTGATTTATCTCATGGCTGTGCCTGTATCTCACAGTTTCAGGATTGTCTCCTTGTCTGTGATCCCAGCCAACCACTGCTCTGGCTGTGATCTGCCATCATTGCTTCGGTCACTGCTGGCTGGCCAGCAGAACAAGGAAAAGCGAGGAGATGTTCCCACACTGCAGCTGGAAAGTGCCTCCCACCAAGGCCTGACACTTACAGGAGCCCAAAGAGAATCCACACTCACTGCTGCCCCTTCTCCCCATAGCAATAAGGTGTTTCAGTCCCTGCTTCACATCACTGACCCAACACATCAGGTCTCTCAGGTACATCAGCAGGTGCAAGGCTGAAGCGTCCGGCGATAGCACACAGCACGCTTCCCAAGAGCAACGAAATGCTGTGTGAAACTGAGCCCAGTGGTGGCGGATCGGTGCCAGAGCAAAGAGAAACTCACAGCAGCCACCCATCGTAAATTCTGGGAATTCAGCACTTCTGTCTGGGTCCAGCTGGTACCTGTCAGCACACTGAAATTTATCTCAGAAGGACAAAGGAACTGTTTCAGTGGTTTCTGCTCTAAATGAAGATTTGTTCTTGTCGGATGTTTGGTTTGGGGGGTTTTTTTGGTTTTTTTGTGGGAGAGTATGGTTTTTTGCATTCAAATCACAGAATCGTAGAATATCTGTCTCAAATTGGAAGGAACCCCTGAGGATCATCGAGTCCAATCCCCTCTCTTTGCGGTACTACCTGAATCTAAATCATATGACCAAGAGCATTGTCCAGACACTCGTTGAACTCTGACAGTCATTTCTTCAGATGTCTCAGGTGGGTTTGAGAGAAAAATGTCATCCTATTCTCTTTTGGAGCCCGATTCCTAGAATTCACTGCAACTCAGTTTTCTCCCATTAAAGACAGTGGTGTTGCGATGGCTCAGCTCTTCTCAGAAACAAATACTCAAACAACAGCTGGGAAATGCGGACACTTTTCAGCGATTTGAACACAGAGCAAAACCTGCACAGTATTTGTCCAGACCATTAGTTTTCTGACGCTTCACGTATCATACACAACTCTGAAAGACAGTAAAAAGAAAGTGATATGCCGCAAAACCATAAAAAAAAATAATGCAACCTCTTGGCTCATGTTATACTTTCTAGGACTGGAAGTGGAATTTTTAGCGATGGAGAAATTTGAACTTTGGTGTCAGGCGGGAAAGGACCATTTGGGCTTGCCCTGTCGTATGAAAAGAACAGCTGCATAGGAACCAGGACTTGGTTAAGTCATTACTGGAGCCTGTATATTTAAACAAGTAAATTCCAATCCTTGAAAAACAGCCAGCAGACCAGTGGCAATTAATGGGTAAGCAAGCTATAGGAAGGACAAATTAATGGGCTGCAAGACATTAAGGAATTGAAAGAACAGTCAAACCCTACAGTAACAACAAAGACTTCTGGAATGACTCAAGAATATGAGGTAAAATTTCTGCAAGCAAAAATAAAAGAGATGGATGAATACAGTAAGTTTTTATTGGAAAAGGAGCAGAACCATTAAGAATTTACAGATTGTGGCAAAGAAAAAGAGAAACTGGTGGCACAGATACAAGAACTGGAGAACAAAGGTACTGACTGAAGTCTTGATGACTGAGCTAGTTGGAACAACAACCACAAAAAATTAAGAAAGTGGAAACAGAATTAAAAGAAAATGAAAAAATATTACAATAGCAACAGCACAATAACCTGATTCAGATGTCTGCTCTGCAGCTAAATTGGATGATAAAGGCGTGGCGGACCTCCAGAAGGCAGCTCTGATCAAGTGCTAACGGAACACTTAGAGGCAGAGCAGGAAGCACTTGTGACAAAAGAGAGAGATTGCAGCCTAGTGAGACCGAAGAGAAGAGTATAAAGATAATGTGATCAGTAGAAAGGAGGAGATAGCACAGCGGAACTTGCAGTTAGAGATGCAGGAAAAGGACAAGACTTCCGGCATCAGTCAGAGAACTCACACCTGAAGGTGGACCTGGGTGTGGTGGGTGGACTTGGGCCAGCTGCCAGATCCTCTCCAGCCTCTCTCCTATTCTCCCACCTCAACAGGTCAGGAGGAGGAAGTAAGTCAAAAAAGCTTTTAGGTCAAGATAAAGGGTTCACCTACCACTTACCATCGCAGGCAAAGCCGACTGGATTCAGAGAAAACTGATTTACTGATGTACAAAAGTAGAGTAGGATGCAGAGAAACAAAAACTTTTGGAAACCTCTTTGCCCTCCCTGGTGCCCCCAGCCTGGTCGAGGGGCTCCGCTGTGTCCTGCGGGGGGGC
>NW_010433097.1:19929-21379 GCF_000710305.1 Buceros rhinoceros silvestris
AGCCGGTGGGGAGCAGCTGTGTCTGGCCCGGGACAGCCCCGGCCACTCCCCGCAGAAGCAACACCCGGGCACAGACACCTGATACACTGCGTAACCGTGACTCTTCAGCTTTCCTTTCCCCACAAACACCGTTTCAGGAGAGAAATCAAGGAACTGACCATCTGAACGATCAGATTAGAGACTCCGGACTTTCAAACATACGTGCATTCCTCCCAGACCAGGACTGGGGGTGACCAGAGCAGCACATCCCGAGGAAATCACCCTTCTCCTTCTCCCTTTCTCTTTTTTTTCCTCATGTTTACTTTCTGTATCAGATTTTCTTTCCTATTCTTTCTCAGGAAATGGGTGATCTCTATCCCCATTCTGTCCTGGTGTGATACCAAACCTGTTTGATTGACACAGAAACAAGCCAATGAAGGTGTTCCCCGCCCTGCACGTTGCTGCGCCTCATTGGCTGTGGAGCTCCTTGGCAGGACGATCTCTTTTTAAGAAGCTGCGTGCAGGAGAGACAGCTCCTGCCTTTGTTGCCTGCCTCTGGGAGCAGCTGCTATCTGCCTGCACTCACGCCTGTGCCATCGGTGTTTGTTGCATATAATACCAGTTTTGTTGTTATTAAAATAGTTTTCATTTCCAAAACTCCACTGAGGCCTCGCCCACTTTTTATCTTTTCCATTTATCTCTCTCCTAACCCTTTCCTGCTGGAAGGGAGAAGGGGCTGATTGGAGAGAGAAAGAATGTGTCCTGTGGTTTGGCCCTGCCTCAGCCACACCGGTGACATACCCACTGATTCCACACTAACAAAACTAATTGCCAAATGTGGGATCTTACCCAAATTTACCTATTTTTCTCACTGAAATATTGGCAGCACTGAAGGGACTTTTCCCCCTCTTTGAAGAAGGCTGAATACTCTCTTCTAGAAGTACACGCGATGCTGGCACAAGCCTGACAGCTCTGAAGACGGAAATGCCATTTTCTGGGGAACGGATTCAGCACCAACAACTGCATTGCAAGGTCTTGTCACAATGTTTTTGTCAATATGAGTCCTCTCTCCTTTACAGAAAACCTGTACACAGAGGTGAAAAGAGATTTCACTCCCAACTGCATCATGAATCTGTCCCCTCTGCTAGAAGTCTGACCTTATTGTTGAGCTAATCCTAAAAATATTAATATTAATCACGTAAGAATTCACAAAATCTTGTGTTTCAGAAATTTTCTTCCAGGAGAAATTTTTCACAGAAGACAAAATAGATCCAGAGCAGTGCTGAACAAAAGAGCAGTAGAGACAAACAATGTGTCCACCTGAGCTGCCACCAAATCCTTGAAATGCCAAGAGTTTGTAATAACTTAGCCTTTACACCAGTAAAGTCTCCTAGCTGGTTGCAAATCTCCTGTTGGTAATGAGAAGACTTATTTATGAAACAGCTAGAAGTGAACCCTGATTGGAGTAGGG
>NW_010433097.1:21597-22991 GCF_000710305.1 Buceros rhinoceros silvestris
ATTTTTAAGGAAAGGAGTGCTGTTTGCTTGTTTTGTCTTTTTTCTTCTCTCCTTTGAAAGGTACTAAATGTACAGCTTAGAGCTGTAAATAGCCACTCTGGTGGGACCTGTTGTTCTTCGAACCTCGCTCTTGTGCAAATAACCTTGAAAGGAAGCCTGGAAGGAAGATAAGATCTGCAATTGGAGCCTAGCAGTCGTGGGGTCCTGGAGTGAGGCCAGGAGGAGCAAAGCATACGTGGTAAAAACAAGGTGAAGAGTTTGTAAACAAAAGAAGACAAAGGAGACCGCAGTGCACTTGCGTGAAAAGGCAAAAACGGACATTTGCATACTAAACGAGATAATTATACATATGTATAGGCATGTAATGTAATCTCATGAAGATGTAAGCTCTATGATCGTAAAAAAGAGACACTGGGGACCGCTCAGTGTGCACTAATTTTGGAGAGGCTTGTTGTGCCTTGTTGTGCACCCAGCGCTGAATTAAAGTATGCCAAACTTCCAACTCTAAAGTTTGTAGAGTTCTGTTTTTTCCGTGATTCAAACCCCACACGTATCTTCTACCCAGATCTGGCTAACCTAATAGTCCTAATACTCTTCACGGAGTCATAGAAACGTAGAATAGCCTAGGATGGAAGGGACCCCAAAAACGGTCCAGTTCATCAGTTCATGGGAAAGGGAGCCTAGGTGACATTGTCTAACAGCCTGTCCAATTGCATCTTGAAAACCTCCAGCAAGGGGTACTCTACCATGTCCCTGTGGAGATTGTTCCAACGAATGACTGAAAAATTTTGTCTTATACAGGGATGAAACCTCTTCTGGCGTAAATTTTATCTGCTGCTCTTTGTCTTCTCCATATGGCTCCTCATGAAAAGCGAGCCTCTTTTCTGTCCTCTGTCCTCTGTCCTCTTTGTAGCTGCCCTTTAAGTACTGGAATGGTGTGATGAGGTCTCCCCTGAGCCTGTTCTTCTCCAGGGGGAAAAGATTAGCTCCTTCAGTTGTTCCTCATAGATGAGGTTCTCCAGACCAGCCCTGCTTTGATCACTTTCATGGCCCTCCTTTGGACCCTCTCCACTCTGTCTGTGTCTTTCTTGAACTATGGGTTCCAGAGCTGGACACAGGACTCCAGCTGTGGCCTGACAAGCACTGAGTAGTGGGTGAACACATCTCTGGCTTTTCTAGTGATGTCCCAGTAGATGCAGCCCAAGATCCAACTTCTCTTTACTGACTCCCGTACAGCTTGTTGTCCACCAGAACCTCCCTTTCAGCAAGGCTGCTCCTAGCCTGTACTGGGCTCTTTGGTTTGGTCACCCCAGTGCAGGACTTTGCACTTGTCTTTATTAAATTGCATACACTTCTTTCTTGGCCACTCCTCCAGCCTGTCCAGGTGTCTGCAG
>NW_010433098.1:0-247 GCF_000710305.1 Buceros rhinoceros silvestris
GCTTTGGTGAGGTCGATGAAAGTTACATAGACACTGTCGCAGGTTGAAAAGGGTAGCTGTTTCCCACCGGAAGGGATGCGATGAAATAGTGTGTTGGCTGGAAAAGCAAACCAGCAAAACCACACGCAAGGGAAACTTTTGATTCTTGTTGACGGCTTATCAGCACGTTAATGAGCTCATTAAGGCTTCAGTCGGGCAAAGGAAACGATAACACACAGACTATATATAAAAAGGATAGAAAAAGAAA
>NW_010433098.1:456-870 GCF_000710305.1 Buceros rhinoceros silvestris
CATTGTCGAAGTTAGACCAGACTTGAAAAGGGAGAGAAAGAGATAAAGGGAGAATAGATAAAAGATGTACGGTTTACATAAAATCTCCCGATCGAAATGATCTCCGCTTACAAACAAACTCCCCTCCCCCCCCAAAATGGTTCGCCACACCAGTGCGGGGGGAGGGGGAAGGAAGAGTCCAGTCCGTTCACCTGACAAAAAGTTCTCGATCTAAGAACTTTCTCCTGAAGCAAACCTTTCATGCAAATACAACATAGTCCCTTTTTTCCTCCAGAGTGGCTGCAGAGAACTCTTCTTTGCCAAGGATAGCTCTTCCCAGACTCACACACACACACACACCTGTGCCACGGGCCGGCCTGTTCGCGTCCCAAGGGAATATCTTCAACTTCCCTCACGTGTTGATGCCTACTGCAT